>NC_068367.1:58945124-59164614 GCF_020536995.1 Dreissena polymorpha | reverse complement strand
CCCATCACCAAACAGGACTTTCCGTAATTGATGTGGTCCACATTTTGTCGAAAAAAATCCCGACCTAGGATTCCATCTGAATCAATGTCACCAACCACAAAAGTAACATCGTAGCACTCCTTACCAAGCTGAACCACAAGGTCGACTTTGCCAAGGATGTTCATTTGTTGCCCACTCACCGTGTGAAAAGAAGAGTAACTGGGGTCATAGAAATTGCAATATTGTTGGATATTTGCAAATGTTGAGTGGAAATCAGAAAAGAAGTTGTCGCGCCGCAATCAACAAGAAATCTGACAGGCTTAGAAGCAACCGTGCCAGTAACATAGAAACCATTGTCATAAGTGTGTGTATCCGCACCGGCTCGTGCAGAATGCATTGGAACAACGTTATCATAACAAGGTGTGGGTCTGTTAATAATCTGCACCGACTCTTGACCTCAGAGCGGTTGAAACTAGTTTTCCGACCTATTGTCGTTCATTGGCGGGCGAGATGAAGAGCCATCAAGAACATTGTGTTTCTGCTCAAACATGCGATTGGGCGGTTGTTGATTGTGGTGTAGCATATTGTTGGTGTTTGTGAACCTGTTTCTCTCAGTGTTGTTCGGGCAATCGCACCAGTAGTGATAAGTGGCTTTCCATCCAAAGCAACCAGGTGATTGGGGCTTTTTGTGGCGAGAGTTCTGAAATGATGGGCCTCTGGGACAGACCTTTTCTAACCTGTCCAGACGTGACTCGATACGCTGAAGACACTTGCGCATATCAGTGTCAGAGTTTGTAAAGCTCTCTTCACTGAGTGCCTTTACAAATGTGGAATGCGTACCAAGAACTGCCTCGTAGCGCTCAATAACATTAACAGCATCTATGATTGTGCGACATCCATTATCAATGCACCGACACTGATATCGGATGAAAACCTGTTTATAAAGTTGGTTGAGTGCAAGGCGCTTGGGGAATGTATGTCCAGGTCTTGGTAGGCTCTTGGGCCAACTGGTGTAGGTCATCCGCTAGAGCTGCAATTGATTCACCCCTTTGCCTGCGCCGGCTTTCGAACTTCAAAAGCAAAGGTTTTGATGCTTGCTGTTACTGAAGCGTGAAGCAAGTCTTCTACAGAGCAGAAAATAATCCCTTTTTTCAGATTGGGCAAGCTCATGTAGAATGACCTTGCAGAGCCACGTAGGCAGCTGGCCAAGACAAGACATTTGGATTTATTATCCCATCCAGAGAGCTCTGCCCGGTCCTCAAAGTGTGACATGTATGCTTCAAAGTCACATGAGCCCTCATAATTATCTGGCCTTATCAATGAAGGATGAACTACTGAAATTGCAGGGGGTGCAAAGTTACTTCGAGGTTCGAATCGTGGTCTACTAAGTTGTGGTTTCACGATGTGTGTGTGAACTGCTATTGTTTGAAGAGAAATAGTGTTCTGCATCGCCTGTCACATTGACAAAACGATCGTCATCGGGCATTTGTCGATCAACTGAAGGGCGATGGTTTTGAGTATACTTTGCGTCATCTGCATCTTGCTGATTTTCTGTGTTTATGTTTCTAAAGTGGCATTATTGAACGAAGATTAAATGAGATATCATGGTCTGGGGATGCCATCTTTCTAGTGGTGTAGATAATGTTAGTAGTCTTGTAGTTTGCTCACGTAGTAATAGTTTAGTGTGACCTCGGTTACTGATTTGTGTGATTGAATAAATTTAAACTGCTTTAATATCAATGTGTTTTGTTTTTCTTTCTAACGTTAGGCTGGGTTTCGTATCACTTCGGAAAATTATTTAAAATAAACCGCGCTTCTGACACCAATTGTAATACTTAGACACTTCTAAGTTGTCAGGAGTAGAACAACGACCGAGTTAAGGTTAAGAAATCTAATGTCATAATCGTAGAACGCGTACTTAAGAGAGTTTGGTTTAACGAATAAATACTGTAATTATGATGAGATTGTGCGCAGCATCAACTGTTACTTGATTAATATTTTAAATAACTTAAAAGAATACTTAAGAGTTTACAGAACTATTCCTACCATTATGATGGCTTTTAGCTTAAGCTGGTAGGTTTCCGACTTTTAAATGACTGGATTTGAGTCTTGACCGAGGTTGAAGAATCCGTGATGCTGCGCGCTATTTATACAATCGCACATTCTCGGCCCTTTCCGTCAAACATCGGATAAGTATTATGATAATCTGCGAGGGGTACCGAATGGCTATTTATAGTGAAGATGCTTTAGGATTCCGAAACTTAGGCGTAACAAAATAGTTCCAAAGCATTTGCAACTGGAATATAACTTTACCAAAATGCAATACACAAATGCATCCTTAGATTAATAATACAAGTGAAAGCCATTAATTTTGGAGAACAATAGTTATGAACAACAAATTATATTGTGCAATTGAAAATGTATGTCGTATTCCTACATAGCTGGCTGACAGCGTCATAGTAAACAAACATGGAGCGTATTTTTGGATTGGAATTACTGAATTGTGATAAACAATGGATTGTTAGCAAGTATCTGGAGTTAATAAAACATGTAAGTAGATCTAATTGATAATATCATAACTATTACATATTACAGTATCGTCCCAGACTAGCCTGTGCAGTCCGCACAGGTTGATCAGTGACGACACTTTCCGACTTAACTTGTTTTTGCTAAGAAGAGAATTTTTTCAAAACGAAAAATATCATAAAAGTGGAAAGTGTTGTCCATGATTAGCCTGTGCGGACTGCACAGGCTAGTCTGGGACAACACTTTAAGCACATGTATTAAACCCCTTTTTCACAGAGCATGGCTCATATTGACTTTCCCTGGCAGAATCCTGGAGCAATGCATCATCGTTAGAGTCATTATATAAGCTTAACAATGTTTATGTGATACTTGTGAACTCTATTAGCATAAATCATGTGCTTAATTTGTAATCTCTTTCTTGTAATTGTGCTCATGTATGATGAGTTTTATGATGTACAGGCAATTTATTGCGATACTTTATTTCAGTTTGATAACTTCAGTGTCAAGGTGTTGTAATAGTTTATGCTTAAAGGTCAGGGCCAGGTTAGTGTTGCTAAGCTATACATAGTTTTGGCTTCCATAACTTTAAATGTCGCTTTTTATGATTTTTGACTGGCGCGACTTTATAGGTCTGTCAATACTATATAAACTGTACGCTGAAGTTTCTTTAGCTAAGCTATACAGAGAATGTCAATTTTGTTAAGTTTGAATATGGGAAAACTGGGATAAATTCATGTGCATAAAGTGTTGTCCCAAATTATCTGTCACAGTATGCACGGGTAAATCAGGGACGACACTTTAAACGTTAATGGAATTTATCATTTAAAGGAAGACTCTTCTACACAACAATCCAGTCTAGGTGACGAGTGTTGTCCCTGATTAGCCTGTGTGTGAGGACTGCAAAGGCTAATTATGGGACGACAATATACTAAAATCCCCATGTTCCCAAAGTGCAGCTCATATCTATTTTGTTTGATAACTCACAATTTATCAATAACAAGAGAGATAATTAATGTTTGCGTGGGTTTGTGTGAATGACAATTTGTCTCCCTTTTTACATTAATCATTTAAGTGATGTACTGAAAACAAATATACTGTCATTTTATCTAATGCCCTTTTAGCGTTTTTCGTTAATTTTAAAATGTAAAATTTGGAAAATATCATATGAATCATAATGACATAATGTCAAAATGATGATATAATTCCAGAATTTTCAGTCTGCCATCATTTACAATTTCATTTACATGACAAAATCAGGATCTACATAACTGTGAAATATACCAATTTTATGGCACTGATATTTTTTAACAAATTCTGGTAGATGTTTTTTAAATAAATATCTAGGGAATAAACATTAACATTTACATATTTTAGTTATTAAAATAAACAGAAATCTATATCCTTTTCACAACCATGAATAAACAATAACCATTACATGTACAATGTTTACATATAAAAACAAACAGAAACAACCATGAACCATACAATTTAAAAAGAACATTCTTACCTGAAGAGTGGCTTCAAATATCTCATATGAAATAACCAGTACTTCTGTCCTTTCCTCTGCAATCACTGAAGCATTGCGTTGACGATTTGGGTAAATCAACGCCAGTTCCCCAAAGTTCTGATATCGCCCTTTTGAGGAAATTGGAACTTAGTTTTTTTTGCAAATAAAAACTCTGCGCTCTTAGTATATTAAACAGTTTAATGTGTTTTGTTTGTACATAAAAACTAATCACTGTATGTATATTTGTAAGTATATTTTACAACTTGGGACAATTATTTTACATTATTCTTACATAAGTGATAGAAATAAAGCAATATTTTGACAAACAAAAGTATATCTGCCATACCTCTTAACCTTTTCACATGTTTTCTGCAATCATGCTTTTTATGAATATTAAAACAAAACAGAATGTGGATCATTAATGTTTCTCTCCTTGACTTTATTCATTTGCTTAGTGTCATTCAGAATAGGCCTTTGCAGTCCAGAAAGATGTAAATAAAGGACGACACTTTCTTCCTTAACATTGATTTTGGTTTATAATAAACTTCCTTTAAAGGAAAACTTCCATAAAAGCAGAAAGTGCCTGTGCAGACAACACTCTATGCACATGTTTCCACAGAAGGAGGCTAATGATGGGTGCATTATTTGCGTAACTCGCATACCAAGTGTATTGACGGCCATTCCGTATTTCTTCCTATGCCTCTTATCCTTATCCTCGTCCTTCTTATCGTGGTCGACCCTTTCATGTGAGCCGTGGGACCCGTGAGAGCTGTGACGTCTAGACTGGGGACGAAGGCCAAACTGTGCCGACTGAACAAAATTTATATCATGATTAAAATTTTATTTGAAAATCCAAAGCATGTACCGAATTGAAGCAATGTATTCCAAACAAAAAGTAGAAATGAGGCTTACTTTAGGAAAATAGGCATGAGGCATGTGGGTAAAGTCTGTCAGTTGTCCCAGATAAGCCTGTGCAGTCGGCATAGGCTAACCAGGGAAGACACTTTTTGCGTAAACAGTTTTTTGCTAAGAAGCGACTTTCTGTTCATGAAAAATATTATAAAAGTGTTAAGTGTCAATCTGATTAGCCTGTGTGGAATTTTCTAAGAACGCGGCTTTAAATTTCTATTAGGGAAATCCAAAAATCAAAAGCTTGTACAAAAGTAAAGGAAGTGTTTTTGAAATGTAACAAAGATTTATGTTTAAAATTTAAACGTAAAAATAAATTACTATTTTTGGTATATTTTTTACTAGCAAATAATCGGTATATCTAGATAGAATCAAAAGTTGAAAAAAAAACAATAACACATGTTTCAGGGTTGCATGCTAAACTTCAAGGACTCAAACAAATCAATATGATGATTGATGTTTAATTAGGGAAAGCTTGCACACAATTGAAAGAAATGAATCCTAAATAAAATTTAGATCTATTTTAAAGGTGATACATGTAATAGATTCCTTTAATTTTTTAAGTATTTTTTATTAGCAACTATATATAGATAGAATCATTAGTAAAACGAAGAAAACAATGACGACAAGTTTTGGGATATATGGTTAGGCAGGGATGGGATAATCACAATTACAAAATTACGCTAAAAGTCATGAGTAAATTTACATTATCTTACTCAATTTTTTTCACAAAAAGGTACGATAATAACAAACTTATGTGTTTTCTTTGATTGATTACATCTAAATTGATTTTAATTTTTTGGAAGACAAAGGCACCATAAATTGCTACGCTGTATTACCAGGCTATAAAGTATATGATTTTCTTAACTCTTTCAGTGCTGGAACCGAAATTTGAAGGCCTTTGCAAACAGTTTGGATCCAGATGAGACGCCACAGAACATGGCGTCTCATCAGGATCAAAACTGTTTGCTATTTTGATAGTATTCTTTGAAAAACATCGAAGAGAATGCTAATTTTAGAAATTCAGCAGATGACAATTTAGCAGACGACAAATTTCCCAGCATGCAAAGGGTTAAATAACCAACAGCTTGTGCTACCTCGCGCCTAGATTTCCGACTGCTGGTGCTGTGAGGGCCTCGTATCTCGTGTCTCTCGACAGTCAAGTCCTCACCCCCGTCCCTGTCTGAGATGGCCGTGGCAACAGACATGCGTCGTGGTGGCGGGAGTGGAAACATGACGTTGTCCTCGGTCATCGTACGCAGGACCTTCTCATCTTTCTTTGCATCGACGTAGATGGAAACAGTCCCGTCCAGTATGATATAGAATCTATAGTGTATATATGCACGGCCGTTAATCACGCGCGTCACCTCTTTTTTGCTATGCATTAATAAATCAGCCAATCATGCTACTTCCGAGGTGGCGCTAAGGACTGGATGTTTTGAAATATCACAGATAATTCTTCAGGGTGAGTGGGTTTTTTCCAACATATTTGGCATTATTTAATAACTCGGGTAATGTAGTGTGAGAGGTGGCACCCTTGATTAAGGGCCGTGATATGGGCCAAATAATGTAACCATACTCAATTTGTCAGCTGAACCCAAAAGATGAAATCTAAGTGTCCACCCAGCTGAGTATAAAGAATGTCTATAAACTCAAAACCAATCTCAATCCAAGCTATAATGATAATTTTGCACGTATTCCTCCTTAAACTCGAGGTCGAGTCAGACTCAAAACTCAAACAAACTTCTGTGAACACCAAATCGAGCATGATGATAAAACTCACTTAACAAATGGAGAACAAATCTCAAAGTTGAGTCAGGATATGAGCAAAAGAATGTTGGTGATACTATGCAGTTGATGTTTTTAACCCTTTGCATGCTGGGAAATTTGTCGTCTGCTAAAATGTTGTCTGCAGAATTTCTAAAATTAGCATTTTCTTCGATTTTTTTCAAAGAATACTATCAGAATAGCAAACAGTTTGGATCCTGATGAGACGCCACGTTTTGTGGCGTCTCATCTGGATCCAAACTGTATGAAAAGGCCTTTAAAATTCAGCTCCAGCGCTTTAAGGGTTAACATGTAGATATTGTTGTCAATTTTCAGTCATCTATATGCCATTAGGGTTCTGATCGAGAATCATTATCCTTAAACTATAGAGAATCATTATCCTTAATATATAGAGAATCATTATCATTCAACTATAGAAAATCATTATCTTTAACCATAAATAAGTTAAATAACCACTATCCTGAAACAATAGCAAATGAATACCCTTAAACTATAAAGAATCATTATCCTTAAACCAGAGTCAATCATTATCTTTAAACTATAGAGATTCATTATTCTTAAATCATAGAGAACCATTTTCCTTACACCATAGAGAACTATTATCCTTCAATCATAGAGAACCATTATCTTTCAACTAAAGAGAATAATTATCCTTAAACCATAGAGAACCATTATCCTTCAATCAGAGAAAACCATTATCCTTAAACTATAGAGCATCGTTATCCTTAAACCACAGAGAACCATTATGTTTAAACCATAAAGAATTATTATGCTAAAACCATAGAGAATTTACTTATTATGCTAAAACCATAGAGAATTATTATGCTAAAACCATAGAGAATTTTTATCCAATTGAATCTTACTTGTCGCCAACCTCTCCTTGTCGTACAATGACTTCATCCAGTTTGTATCTCTCGAGGGTTGCTCTCTGAAGGATATATGTCACTGCATCTGAGAAATGAAGCAGCAGAAATGTATATACACAATAAGAATAGGCAAAATATCAACATTTATGAACATGAATTTAATTCCTAGCGACTTTGATAGATCTATTTAACTAAATTGTATTAAATTCAATTCATTCACAAGTTTGCTTTTGGGAGATTTAACACCATTTCCATTTCTAGCTACACTGCCTACTACACTAAACCCTTTCCCACTCAGAAGCAAAGTGAAAATGGCTAAGTGCAAACAGCATTAAACCAGAACAGCCTGCAAGTAACTCGCCGTCTGTTCAGGTTTTATGCTGCTTGCTCCTTATCAGTATCCAAGGGAAATAAAGCCTTTAAAAATTTAAATTAGTAAGAAAGGTCTTAAATTAAATGTAACTTTCTAAGGGACTACAAATATGTCAAAAATACATTTCTGAGTGGTTATAAAGAGCAAATCATGATCAATGGTGATCATTCACACTGAACACTTACTCGAGAGCGTTTCAATATGCCTTAGGCTTTCGGTGCAATAAAGCTAACATACATAGGTTAAAATTAAACGCACTATGTCAAAGTATGCTAATTAGGGTAATAATTTGCAGACTTGTTTTAAATGTTATTGAAATCTGTGAAAGTGTCTATTAATTTACCGGCATCCAGGTTTCGGAAACATGTTGTTTTCATCATCACAACAGGCAGCACGGAGCGGATGTCCCGTTCTGACCTTTCACCTGGAGGGGCGTCGAAGATCCGCACAAAATGACTGTGGATCTTCTTTAGTCGCATTTTAATTTGTTGTTCTGTGAACAACAAACAAAAAAACAAGCAACAGTTACCATCCCTTTCCTGCAGTCAGAAGCAAAGTGAAAATGGCTAGGTGCAAACAGCAGAAAACTAGAACAGCCTGCCAGTAACTTGCAGTCTGTTCAGGTTTTATGCTGTTTGCTGCTCATCAGTATCTAAGGGTAGAAAATGAAGCCTTGAAAACTTAAATCTTGAAAGAAAGGTCTTTAATTTAATGAATTTAACTTTCTAAGGGACTACAAATACGTAAAAATATGTATCTAAGTGGTTAACGGTTAAACATCAGTATGATTCGTTATAATAATCAGATGACATTTGAGTTTCAATTTGTTCTGTTGGAAATGAAATGATATTTGAACAAACATTTGCAACCATATTGTATAACATGTGAAGTACTCTTGCAAAACTATTTAGAATATAAATTATTAGTTGATATAACTCAAATTATTTTGCAGGATGGGTGTTTCATATTCTGTTTCTTAATTGTACAGTGCAAGATGTAAACATGCAAAATCAGTACAAACATTCAGAATGAATGCATAAAATAATGATCAAACCACATTTTGAGTTTTTGGTCTGTTGGAAATGAAAGAGAAAGTGGATTTGAACAAGCATATCACATCAATAAAATATAAAATGTCCAACACATTATATTTGCACATTTTCAAAATTGTTCTAATTATTACAAGATATAATAAAGCTCCAATGTTATTTTGCTGCATAGATGTTTTATAAGCTGTACATTTATTAAATGATGCAAAATGCTTACATGATTATAACAGTAACTTTTGGACCAAGCTTTAATAATTGATTGCTTGTAATAAGCGGATAGGCAATTATTTTTTGCAAACATATTTGCACGTCCGTGTTTGACAATTTTGAAAGGAATATTTGCAATATTGTTTCTTCATGACCAATTTTAGGTTGGTTTTTTGATGATACATTTTATTCATTAACCTAAAGGTAAATGACAAAAAAATCCTTAAAAAACAGTTTGATTTTAAACCAATCAACCTGTGGAGAAGGAATAATTTCATGGGTTCTGTTGGCAACTGGCTGAAAAATATATACCTCCATTAGAATAAAAATGTGTTTTGCAATTTACAATTGTTATTAGGAAAATCAACTAATCTTTGATGCATCTTTTGCCTGAATATTATTCCCCCAAGTCACTCTTTAATGGTTAAATTCCTAATGTTCATCAAAGTCAAAAGTGTTGTTGATTTGTCTTAGCAAAATTACTTGTAGAAACTTAAGTTTGTATCTAAATAAATTTGCCGTGCTCTGAGAAAAGGGGGTTTCATGCATGTGCATAGTGTTGTCCCAGATTAGCCTGTGCAGACGACACAGGCTAATCAGGGACAACAGTTTCCGCTTTTACAATATTTTTCATTTTAAGAAAGTCTATTCCTATCAAAAATCCAGTTTAGGTGGAAAGAGTTGTCCCTGATTAGCCTGTGCTGACTGCACAGGCTAATCTGGGATGACACTTTATGCACATGCATTAAACCCCCTTTTCACAGAACGTGGCTCAAATTTAAATGAATTTGAAAGTTATCATAAGGTTTTAGTTGACTGATTTTGATTTTATATGATTATATGTAACAAACGACCATTACATACACACTGACAGATACAATTTTATTCTTTCTGAAATGGTTAAACTTCAAAATTAAGTTTCATAATAACATGATATCAAGAGATCTCCTTAAAATTATGACAAATACACAAGATTTACTTACAGATACACTAGTCAAGTCATTTAAGATTTATAATTTATTCCAATATACACTGCCTTTTATGTACATTATATTTTGACTCCATCATAAAATCTACCAACATTATTTAAAATTTAATAAACATTATATATTTTTAAGTGGGTTTGATTAAAAAGATCCCTTTAAAAGTATATTTCATTATTTACTGTAAAGTCAGTATATTTGGTTTGTGTTTTTTTTTAGGATGCATAGGTTACATATAACACTAAAAGAAATATTTACTGATAATTAGAATATTACTATTGATTTTCAAACCAAAAAAGTATAAGTCACATGAGACAGAAAAGATTTAAGACTTAAAATTAAATATTAGCAGAATCAATGATTCATTAAAATAACAATCAATGTTTGGTATAATCAACGGTGGAGCGCTTTCAAGTTTGTGTATGAATAATAAATATTTGTCATTGCCTGTTTATTTTATCATATTAAGATTGAATTAATGCGGAATAACAGTTTTTCAATCTAAGAAATACAATAATTTATTCTACATAAACCTTAATCCATACACATAAATAAGGCCAATTGGTTAGAAGACTGACTAAGCTATATTGGAGAATATAAACAAATATTGAAAATGAATAAAAACTGATACGTAATAATTTACAACCTCTAATAGTTAACATTTACAGAATGCAATCTTAGTGCCAGGCCTATCAAAGTACTCCAGCAGTTTTTGACAACATGATGCATTATATGCATTATAAAAACATAGAGTTAAACATTATAAAACTTAATAATAAAAAGAACAAGAATATTGTCATGCAATATGGTCCCCTACCGGTGAAACTCCACCATTGTCAGAATTTTTTATTTGTTGCCTAGCAACCAGAATTTTTGACATAGGAACAAAATGAATTGACGTGCATAATCTTCATATTGCCATCTATCCATGTTTCAGGTTTCGTGAAAAAATATTAAGAACTTTTTAAGTTATCGCAGGATCCAGAAAAGTGTGACAGACAGACAGAGCGCAAACCAGAAGTCCCCTCCGGTTTCACCGGTAGGGGACAATAAGCAAATAGAATTCAAAACTTTAAAGTTGTGTGGCCAGATTCCACAACAAAGTTATTGAAGAATGAATAACAATAAAATTGATCACATTTTGCCATAAGATATTGACTGTAATCATTATAAATATAAAATAATAAATGTTATTAATTTTTTAAATTAATTTATCACATTTTAACAGGTATAATTTCATTACCTAAGTGGAAAAAAGCCACTCAAACTTGAATCGCTGCACAGTAGTAGCACTTAGGACCACAATATAATGAATTAATTAAGTATATTGATCACATTTTAAAAGGTGTAATTTCTTCAGCCAAGGGAAAAAAAGCCACTCAAACTTGAGACGCTGTACAATACTAACCCATAGGACTGCCATACAGCACAGGTTAGACTGAAATCTGAAACCACATGGATGCAGTATCAAACATAATCATCAAGTCAACAGCCCATGTTCTGTTATGAATCTTTCAATAAGCCTTTATTTCGTGACACAATGGACACAGGCGTCGTCAATATGGAGGTGCGATTCGCAGATTGTTTTCAAACAGGATAGGATTTCAAACAATTACTTTGATGACATTTTAGCCCCGATCATGGATCTGCAATTAGAAGCATTATGCTTGAGCAAGCGGCAAATTATGGAGTTTTTATTTACCAAGTAGAATATTATGGCCCTATAGCTGCACAAGTTCTCAATCTAATTCTCCAGACTCCAATTATTGACCAACGTGATTATTAAATAACAGCATTGAATATCACTATTTATGTCTTTAGGATCACCTTTTAGCATTTAACCTTTAAATGTCAATGTTGTTGGGCCCATGGTCCGGTATTCCCCAGCCCTTGAGTGAATTCTGTACTCAAGTTGCCCTTCAGTGAAATTGCGAAATAAAATAATGCTTTCCAGTGAAATTTTGAAATAAAATAAATAAATGTTTTCCAGTGAAATCGTGATATAAAATAATGCTTTCCAGTGAAATCTTGAAATAAACTCGTGCTTTCCATTTGCAAAATTCTATAATATTATCAATTTGAGCAACACTTACCATCATATTAGTAATATGTAAACGTTAACGGCATTTATTTGAATGTTAAAAAGAAAAATAAGCAGATTTACAGGTATATAAATAATAATAAATTTGAGAGACTACCATAAGATTTCCCTTAAAAGCTTTGCATTATACAGGTTCAGTTTGTTTATTACTTGGCGGAGTATCAGGCTTTGTTTATAAGCCTTGCACTGGGAAAACTGGGCTAAATGCATGTGCGTATTGTTGTCCAAGATTAGCTTGTGCAATTTTGAAGGCTAATCAGGGACAACACTTCACGCTTTTATGGAATTTTCCATTTATAGGAAGTCTCCTCTAAACTATAGATGTAATCCAGTTTAGGAAAAAAGTGTTGTCCCTGACTAGCCTGTGCAGACGAACATGCATTAAGCCCAGTTTTCCCAGAACGAGGCTCAACTATTCTTTACACTTGCTAAGACAAATAAAACAGTTGTTACTTAGCAGTTGCATTCATTTGGATTTTCATCTTCATGTTTAAGTCTATTCTTGAGGTCAATAAGGAACTTCTATATCAATATATCATGTAAAACAAGAGCACAGCGTTGCGGGTTCAAACCGCTCATCTATTTTTCTTTTTAAAGGTGTAGGGACCTATCTCAATTTCAATCACAAAGGAGGGAGAGGTGGAGTGAAGAGGGGTGTATAGTGTGGGGATGTGGTCATTTATTACATTATCTTCCAAAAATGCAAAAAAAAGGGCAAAAAAAAAGTTTTTTTTTTTTGGAGGGGGGGATTCTAGGGTGGAATGGTTGGACTGTATTTCAAAAATAAAATAATAAAAATAAATATTTGTGTTTTTTAACCATATTTAAAAAAAACAAGAGATGTGTTTGTCAGAAACACAATGCCCCCTATTGCGCCGCTTTGAAAAAAATGTTTTTTTGTTTTTTTTTACCTTTGACCTTGAAGGATGATCTTGACCTTGAACTTCCACCACTAAAAATGTGCAGCTTTATGTGAACGCCGCTTTGAAATATATTTTTTGACCTTTGACCTTGACCTTGAAGGATGACCTTGACCTTGAAATTTCACCACTCAAAATGTGCAGCTTTATGATAACACCGCTTTGAAAAAAATAAATATAATAATTGACCTTTGACCTTGAAGGATGACCTTGACCTTGAAGGATGACCTTGACCTTGAACTTCCACCACTCAAAATGTGCAGCTTCATGAGAACGCCACTTTGAAATTATTATTATTTATTTTTTACCTTGAAAGATGACCTTGACCTTGAACTTCCACCACTCAAAATGTGCAGCTTCATGATAACGCTGCTTTGAATTTTTAGATATGATTTTTGACCTTTGACCTTGAAGGATGACCTTGACCTTGAAAGATGACCTTGAACTTCCACCACTCAAAATGTGCAGCTTCATGATAACGCTGCTTTGAATATTTTTTTATCTTTGACCTTGAAGGATGACCTTGACCTTGAAGAATGACCTTGAACTTCCACCACTCAAAATGTGCAGCTTCATCAGAATGCCGCTTTGATTTTTTTTTACCTTTGACCTTGAAATATGACCTTGACCTTGAAGGAGGACCTTGACCTTCCACCACTCAAAATGTGCAGCTACATGAGAACGCCGCTTTGAAATTTTTTATTTATTTTTTTACCTTGAAGGATGACGTTGAACTTGAACTTCCACCACTCAAAATGTGCAGCTTCATGAGATACACATGCATGCCAAATATCAAGTTGCCATCTTCAAAAGTGAAAAAGTTATGGCCAATGTTAAAGGTTTTTTTTGACGGACGGACAGACTGACTGACATACTGACGGACAGTTCAACTGCTTTATGCCACCCTACCGGGGGCATAAAATTTATTTTTTTGGGGGGTGGGGGGGTATAGTTTGAGGGTGTGGTGGTCATTTATTAGATGATCATTAATTAAAATGGTTTAGATGGAGTCTATTGTGGTATGTCAGGTAAGAGTTGTTTTGTCAAAGGATCAATCAAATCTAATCATAAATAAAGAAGTTATGGCAATTTTATCAAAATGTAATAATTTGACCTTGAGAGTCAAGGTCATTCAAAGGTCAAGGTAAAATTCAACTTGCCAGGTACAGTACCCTCATGATAGCATGAAAGTATTTGAAGTTTAAAAGTACAAGCCTTGATACTTTAGAAGTAAAGTGGTTCTAAACACAAAATGTAACCATATATTCAAAGTTACTAAGTAAAAAAAAGGCCATAATTCCGTAAAAATGACAACCAGAGTTATGCAAATTGTCCTTTACTGTCCCCTTATGATAGTTTGCGAGTGTTCCAAGTATGAAAGCAATATCTATGATACTTTAGGGGTAAAGTGGACCAAAATACAAAACTAACCAAATTTTCAAGTATAAAGGGCCCATAATTCCGTCAAAATGCCAGTCAGAGTTACATAACTTTGCCTGCACAGTCCCCATATGATAGTAAGTAAGTGTTGCAAGTATGAAAGCAATAGCTTTGATACTTTAGGAAAAAAGTGGACCTAAACACAAAACTAAACCAAATTTTCAATTTTCTAAGTATAAAAAGGGCACATAATTCTGTCAAAATGCCAGTCAGAGTTACATAACTTTACCTGCACAGTCCCCTTATGATAGTGAGTAAGTGTTGCAAGTATGAAAGCAATAGCTTTGATAGTGAAGGAATAAAATGGACCTAAACACAAAACTTAACCAAAATTTTCAATTTTCTAAGCATAAAAAGGGCACATAATTCTGTCAAAATGCAAGCCAGAGTTATCTAACTTTGCCTCCCCTCATGATAGTTAGTAAGTGTACCAAGTTTGAATGCAATAGCATTGATACTTTATGAGAAAAGTGGACCTAAACGCAAAACTTAACCGGACGCCGACGCCAAGGTGATGACAATAGCTCATAATTTTTTTTCAAAAAATAGATGAGCTAAAAAACAATGCCAGTTCCGACCAAATGTTTGAAGTTCTACACGCTAAGTCAAAAGAACCATTTTAAGTGTATGGGCAGCCCTCTGTGAAAAGGGGGTTTAATGCATGTGCGTAGTGTCGTCCCTAATAAGCCTGTGCAGTCCACATGGGCTAATCAAAGAAAACACTTTCCGCCTAACTTTGATTTTTGCTAAGACGAAAATATCTTAAAACGAAAAATACCATAAAAGCAGAAAGAGCCGTCCCTGATTAGGCTAATCTGGGACAACACTAAACGCACATGCATTAAGCCCCTATTTCACAGAGGGCGGCAGATATATATCCTAACTAATCAATATCATGAATGTAAGACAATTTTAACAATATGTAGTAATATTCACCCAAATTGTTTGCTGTCATACAAGAAGTTTTCAAAGCTATAATATAACCCACTAAATATAGTCAAATAAAAAACTGTCAACAATAAATTTCCTTTGTTTATTGACTTTATTCACAAATATACATTTAGTTCATTTCTTTTTTATAAAACATGTCAACAAAACATCATCATAAGCACATGTTTAACAATACTCATGTCTCTTCACATTTTTGACAACACAACACTCTTAAAATCAACTTTCTATTTACATTGTCTTGCCATCCAATCATAATTACAAATAAAAACATCAATCCTAAAAATTGGTGAACACAATCCTAGGCAAAAAGTTAAGTGAACCACCAGAATAAATGTTTTCATAAATATATATCAATAAATTAAAATATTTGCTAAATACAAAGAAATTACATTTAAAAAAACTTTCACATATTTTTCTGTAACACATACCTGTTTGTTGTACATGAGACACATTGTAAAAGCATTAAGTCACAAAATCCTGGGCATACAATGAAGCACTTTAAATTAGAAACGCCTGCTTTGAATGCCGTGATAAAAGTGCATTTTAACTAGCACAAATCTTCAAATCAATTGAAGCAATTAAAAACAAGAGCACCGCATAACGGGTGCCACGCTCGGCTGCGAAAGCTTGTCAGAATATTTTTTATTTTTTTAGAGGTCACAGTGACCTTGACCTTTGACCTAGTGACCCAAAATGGGTGTGGCGTGTAGAACTCATCAAGGTGCATCTACATATAAAGTTTCAAAGTTGTCGGTGGCAGCACTTTGAATTTAGAGGCAATGTTAAGGTTTTTGTATAAGTTTTATATAAGAGGTCAGTGACCTTGACCTTTGACCTAGTGACCCAAACATGGGTGTGGCATGTAGAACTCATCAAGATGCAACTACATATGAAGTTTCAAAGTTGTAGGTTGAATCACTTTGATTTTAGAGCCTATGTTAAAGTTTGATATTAGAGGTCACAGTGACCTTGACCTTTGACCTAGTTACCCAAAAATGGGTGTGGCGTGTAGAACTCATCAAGGTGCATCTACATATGAAGTTTCAAAGTTGTAGATGGAAGCACTTTGATTTTAGAGCCAATGTTAAGGTTTTAGCACGACGCGGCGGACGTCGGCGGCAGACGAGCTGGCTATGACAAAAGCTCGGGTTTTCTCCGAAAACAGCCTATAAACCAGGCTCTGGGAAAACAGGGCTTCATAGTGTAGTGCCCAGTATCTCAGATATGACTGTGCACTTCGCACAGGCTAATAAGGGACAAAACTTAAACACTTTTATGGAATTTTTCATTTAAAGGAAGTCTCTTGTAAACAAAAATCCTGTCTAGGTGGAAAGCATTGTCTCTGATTAGCTTATGGGGACTGCACCAGCTAATCTGGGGCAACACTTCACCCACATGCAATTAGACTGGTTTTCCCAGAGTGCATGAATTAAGACTTGTTTTCACAGAGTGCATGCATTAAGACTGGTTTTCCAAGAGTGCAGCTCATGTATATGATTCTGGAAGAAAAAGGCATGTATAAATAAAAACTCTGAAAAAGCATCCTCATATATTTTGACATGAGTGGAAAAGAAGCTTACACTTAAAATGCGCAGTTAGTTATTTACTGAGGGAAAAATATTTTTAAACATACTTGTTATATGAGAAAAAAAAACATTACAGAAAAACAGTTATTATCGTTCATCATTATGTTCCCATGTGAGTCATTTTGTTCAAAACAATGGACAAGGCTGAATAATAATAACAAAAGCACATTAACATACTGGCCAAAATCATTGAGAATTTAAAGTAAAATTTTTACTACTTTTTTACAGGATTTTCACCACACATTCTGGTCCAAACACAATAAATGTACGTAATTTAGATATCACAAAGAAACAGTCATTCAGAAAAAGAACACCTGGTCCTTTGGTGAAACAAATAAGAATGTTTTCAATTTAAGATTTTTATAAATAAAAAATATCAATATAATATACTGAAAGAATGAATTTATAAAGAAGTACTGAACTGAATAATGAAGAAGATTATTTGGTGAACATGGCAAAGAAATATTGATCACAGGTGGCAGGAAAACTGAAACAGAACTGTCCATTACTTTTCATATTGGCAATATTTAAAGACAGAATAGCACTTGCTTCGTGCCAAAACACCTCTGGCATAAATTGATTTTACATAGTGTGTGCACAACTAAAAGTTCTACAAAAACTACAAACCCAGTTACAGTTTTGTTAATGATCAATCCAATAAGAATTTTAATTAGTGAGTAAATTATGTTGTGGTTGTTTTTCAATGGAAAAATATAATTCAAGGTTTTATATTAACCTCTTTCAGTATATTTATTGTATTTCATCACACATTCAAATTGAATACATATGATAAATTTAAGTATATTTTTATAGCAAGACTCCACATTACATTAGCCTTTAACACAGAAACTAATAAAATGATTCCATTTTTAATGTCCGTGTCTGAATTTATTACCATAAATTATTGAAAATCTCAGCCAGTGAGTAAAATCTTGAAAAAGGAAAAAAAACAACACTTTCATTTCCCATAAAAAAATAATGGTGAAACAGGAGTATTTTCATTGGCTGTTCCATGAAGATTAAGATAAAGTTTCGGTTGAAATGTAGAGACAGACCACTTTGACAGTTTGATGTTTTAAATTCATATTCTCTTTATAATAAACAGTTTATACATGTATGTGAAAAAGATTTAAAGTCGAAGTCAAAACACTCAACTCAAAAGTGACTTAGTCAAATATAACTAGTAAAATAAATCTAACCTAGCAATAAAACGTTTAAGCTTTTAAGTTTAAGGTTTCATTCACCAACATTTTCCACATTTTCACAGGGCTACAACACAGATGTCAACATGTACTTAAAATGTACGCAGTTATAACACTTTCAGCAATATCACCTTCTATACATTCAGATTTTTATATTAAGTCACACAAAAGTGGGCACAAACAACAAATAAATTTGTGTAAACGGACTGTAACACATTGGAAAAATGAGTAAAATATATTTTAAACAAGAGCACCGCAAAACGGGTGCCAACGCTCGGCTGCGGGTGCAGTTTTCAATAAATGAAAGTTTGTCAGATTTTTTTTAAGAGGTCACAGTGATCTTGACCTTTGACCTAGTGACCCAAAATGGGTGTGGCATGTAGAACTCATCAAGGTGCATCTAATATATGAAGTTTCAAAGTTGTAGGTGGAAGCACTTTGATTTTAGTGCCAAATGTCAAGATTTTAGCAAGACGCGGACGGCAGACGACGAGCTGGCTATGACAATACCTCGGGTTTTATTCGAAAACAGACGAGCTAAAAATCTGGCCAAATTTGAGCTTAACATGTCAAGCAGTTAAAGAGAAGTTAAAAATACAGTATTCTAAGATTACAATTCATGTGTGGAAAAACAGACTAAAAAGAGCCATTATTCTGCCAAAACTTGTCACCATGAACAATCATTAACTTCCAATCATCTACACAATAAGGTCATTCAGCTATTAAAGTTTTAATAAAATCTACTCAAAAATTTAAGAGGAGATACACATTTTGGGACAATATATTTTATAGTGGTAAAACCCACAAAGGGCAATAATTCTTCAAAACTTGTCTCACAAGATAATTTCTTTCTTAAAGATTAACTTCTCATTTAGGTCATCAGTGTGTTTTTTTCACCATTTTGGGAAAGGGGTCGGGTCCCTTTGGATTGGGATAAATCGTTGCGTTTTGACTTAAATTGGGAAATAAGTGTTCTTGTTGTTTTGCTAAAAAAAATAATTGAGTATAAGTGTTTTCAATATTACATTTACTCAGGTTCAACTTATGGAGCTGAATGGGAGATGACCAAAACTTTTTTTTGGGGAACCATCAATTGAGAATTTTAAGGTCCCATTCGGGACCCAGTATATACTTTTTCCTTTTTTCTGGCACCAAATTTTAAACAAAACAAGAGCACCGCCTTGCGGGTGCAGACCGCTCATCTATTTTCTTTTTAAAGGTGAAGGGACTCTCATTTTCAATCACAAAGGAGGGAGGGGTGGAGTGAAGAGCGGTGCATTGTGTGGGGGTGTGGACATTTATTACTTTTTCTTCCAAAAATGCGAAAAAAAGGAAAAAAAAAATCGGGGGGGGTGGGGGGGTGGGTGGGGGGGGGTGGGGGGGGGGGGATTCTTGGGTGTGATGGTTGGACGGTATTTCAAACATAAAATAATAAAAATAAATAGTTGTGTTTTTTAACCGTTTCATAAAAAAAAATTGTGGGGGGTGAGGTGGGGGGGTATAGTGTGAGGGTGTGGTGGTAATTTGTGAGATGATCTTAAAAAAAAAAAATAGGGGGGGGGGATTCGGGGGGGGGGATTCGGGTGGGGGGGGATTCTTGGGTGCGATGGTTGGACGGTATTTCAAACATAAAATAATCAAAATAAATAGTTTTGTTTTTTAACCGTTTAAAAAAAAATTGGGGAGGGGGTGGGGTGGGGGGGGGGGGGGTATAGTGTGAGGGTGTGGTGGTCATTTGTGAGATGATCTTAAAAAAAAAAAAAAAAAAAAAAAAAAAAAAATAGGCGGGGGGGGGGGGGGGGTTGGGGGGGGGCATGGGCGATGGTTTGGGTGGAGTCTATTGTGGTTTGTCAGGTAAGAGTAGTTTTGTCAAAGTATCAATCAAATCTAATCATAAATAAAGAAGTTATGGCAATTTATGAGAAATTTAATAATTTGACCTTGAGAGTCAAGGTCATTCAAAGGTCAAGGTAAAATTCAACTTGCCAGGTACAGTAACCTCATGATAGCATGAAAGTATTTGAAGTTTGAAAGCAATAGCCTTGATACTTAAGAAGTAAAGTGGATCGAAACACAAAATTTAACCATATATTCAAAGTTACTAAGTCAAAAAAGGGCAATAATTCCGTAAAAATGACATCCAGAGTTATGCAACTTGTCCTTTTACTGTACCCTTATGATAGTTTGCGAGTGTTCCAAGTATGAAAGCAATATCTATGATACTTTAGGGGTAAAATGGACCAAAACACAAAACTTAACCAAACTTTCAATTTTCTAAGAATAAAGGGCCCATAATTCCGTCCAAATGCCAGTCAGAGTTACATAACTTTGCCTGCACAGTCCCCTTACGGTAGTTAGTAAGTGTTGCAAGTATGAAAGCAATAGCTTTGATACTTAAGGAATAAAATGGACCTTAACACAAAACTTAACCAAAATTTTCAATTTTTATCCCCACACTTTTTGAAAAAAAGGTGGGGATATTGTGGTGATCTCCGCCGTCCGTCCGTCCGTCCGTCCGTCCTGGCCACTATCTCCTCCTACACTAAAAGCACTAGAACCTTGAAATTTACACACATGGTAGCTATGAGCATATGTGCGACCCTGCACTATTTGGAATTTTGATCTGACCCCTGGGTCAAAAGTTATAGGGGTTGGGGTGGGGCCGCGTCAGAAATTATCACTCATTTTTTTAGGTTATTTTACATTTACTTCTTTATTTCTACACCGATTCACTTCAAATTGATACTGGACCTCACCTATGACAATACGGTCAATCTCAACCATGCATGGCCCCATTCCCAACCCTGGGGCGCCCCGCCCACATACGCCACACCCACCAAAAATTTCCATTTACTATAATTTTTTCATTTCTACACGGATTCACTTCAAATTGATACTGAACTTTTGTTATGACATTAGGGTCAATCTCAACTATGCATGGCCCCAATCCCAACCCTGGGGCGCCCGCCCACATAGGCCACACCCACCAAAAAATTCCATTTACTATAATTTTTTCATTTCTACACGGATTCACTTCAAATTGATACTGAACTTCTCTTATGACATTAGGGTCAATCTCAACTATGCATGGCCCCATAACCAACCCTGGGGCCCCGCCCACATAGACCACACCCACCCAAAATTGCCTTTACTATAATTTCTTCATTTCTACACCGATTCACTTCAAATTGATATTGAACTTCTCTTATGACAATACAGTCAATCTCAACTATGCATGGCCCCATTACCAACCCTGGGGCGCCCCGCCCACATAGACCACACCCACCCAAAATTGCCTTTTACTATAATTTCTTCATTTCTACACCGATTCACTTCAAATTGATACTGAACCTCTCTTATGAAAATACGGTCAATCTCAACTATGCATGGCACAATTACCAACCCTGGGGCGCCCTGCCCACATATGTCACACCCACCCAAAATTGCCTTTTACTATAACTTCTTCATTTCTACACCAATTCACTTCTAATTGATGATTAACTTCTCTTATGACAATACGGTCAATCTCAGCTATGCATGGCCCCATTACCAACCCTGGGGCACACCTAGGTCAAACATTCGGCGTGGGGATACGCGTCGGCCTCTGCCGCGCCATTTCTAGTCTAAGTATAAAAAGGGCACATAATTCTGTCAAAATGCACGCCAGAGTTATCTAACTTTGCCTGCCCAGTCCCCTAATGATAGTAAGTAAGTGTACCAAGTTTGAATGCAATAGCATTGATACTTTCTGAAAAAAGTGGACCTAAACGCAAAACTTAACCAAAATTTTTAATTTTCTAAGTATAACAAGAGTGCCAAACTGTCACAAGATACGCCCGTTCGGAGGTTTTGGACACCATGCTTAATGCTTGAAATGCACTAAGTGACCTCGAGACCTAGTTATTGACCCGGCATGACCCATATTTGAACTTGACCTAGATATCATTTAGATGTAACATCTGACTAAATTTGGTGAAGATCAAATGAAAACTACTTCAATTAGAGAGCGGGCACCATGCTAAATGCTTGAAATTCATTATGTGTCCGATCGTGACCTCGTTTTTGACCCGGCATGACCCATATTCGAATTTGATCTACATATCATCTAGACTCAACTTCTGACCAAATTAGGTGATGATCAGATGCAAACTACTTCAATTAGAGAGCGGACACCATGCTAAATGCTTGAAATGCACTAAGTAACCTTGTGACCTAGTTTTTGACCCGGCATGACCCATATTCGAACTTGACCTAGATATCAACTAGATGCAACTACTGACCAAGTTTGGTGAAGATCGGATGAATACAATTTGAATTAGAGTCCGGACAAAGTGGCGCCGTTGAAAATGCACTAATTGACCCTATGACCTAGTTTTTGACCCGGCATGACCCATATTCGAACTTGGCCTATATATCAACTAGATGCAACTGCTGACCAAGTTTGGTGAAGATCGGATGAATACAATTTGAAATAGAGTCCGGACAAAGTGGCCCCTTTGAAAATGCACTTATTGACCCTATGACCTAGTTTTTGACCCGGCATGACCCATATTCGAACTTGGCCTAGATATCAACTAGATGCAACTGCTGACCAAGTTTGGTGAAGATCGGATGAATACAATTTGAATTAGAGTCCGGACAAAGTAATTCCTTCCGCCCGCCGCCCGCCGCCAAGGGGTTTCACATAATACGTCCCGTATTTTATACGGGCGTATAAAAAGGGCACATAATTCAGTCAAAATGCACGCCAGAGTTATCTTACTTTGCCTGCCCAGTCCCCTCATGATAGTAAGTAAGTGTACCAAGTTTGAATGCAATAGCATTGATACTTTCTGAGAAAAGTGGACCTAAACGCAAAACTTAACCGGACGCCGACGCCAAGGTGATGACAATAGCTCATAATTTTTTTTCAAAAAATAGATGAGCTAAAAACGACTAGTCATTTAATTTACTTTTGTCTGTAACTAGCAACCACATTAATTGAATATGCATTAATCACACATTATGTATTTCATTTCATGTTGTAAATGGAAAAGTAAAGCACCATTGGCGAAGACATAGAATGACATATAAAATTACATTATATCATGGAAAATATTAATATATATTTTCATCAATAAAATGTAACAACAATGGGGGGTAACTCTTGTACTTCATAACAATACAATTTTGAGTTGTGTCCCTTCTAGAAAATGCCTACCACATGTACGCATGTGTATCTAAATAAATATGAATATTTTTAAGCATATAGTCAACTTAGATTTAAATTTGATAGGAAAATAAGTCTTCACAACACTATGTTATTGCTTTACCATATACTTTACTTAAGACTTCAAAACAATACATTTTTACACAAAACAATACTGCTTAAACTAAAAAAGCCCCCAATAACTGCAGGACCTTCCAGACACAAGAATTGTGTAACATGTATTATTGGTGTGATTTTAATGACAATGAGACTTACAACTTCAACATAAAAATACTACAATACAATTTAAAATACATTTGTATTGCTTCATCCAACAGACATTCCACTATTTGGTATTTAGAGCTAAAAATGTAACACCCTGTTTAAACATCATTTAAACAACACTTTCCACTTTAATAAATAAACATTTTCAAGAAATCCTATTTTAATTATATTTAATCTGTCAATAAAAACAAAAAATAAAATATTCTTCAAATGGCTTTATTTAGACTACTTCAGAACTTAAAGGTTTGAAAAGCAAAACTTAGTATAACTCTGGTCTCAATTTTTTCATATACTGGTAAATAAAATATTTTATTAAAATATCTCATTGGTACAGATCCATTCTTCATCTACAAGGCCATGCATCTTTCATGACACTTTTACTATAAATAGCCATCAATCAAAACATAGCTGACATTTCAATTCTTATAAAAAAAGAAAATCACAATGATTTTCGTTTTGGTACCTCAAAGAGTGTAATGCAGCCTTGATTCAAAGGCAGCATGCAACTAAATTAACTTTCCAACAGCAACTTGTTTATGCTTGCCTTTTCACCGAGTCCCATCAGCTGACCTTTGCTGCCACAGTGATGAAAAATTCCTGAGTCTGTGCCACAGGCTCAACAAAATCTGGATGCACAAGATTTCACATCCAACATGTACGACAACCACTACTGTAAGTCAATTATAATACTAATTTCCTCAAATCATCGTCTCTTCAAGTTATTGGTAATCCATTCGAGTCCCTGATATAAACTGAAATAAAGAAAATGACAGAGAATAATTATTACATCAAAAGCAATGTACATGATTAATGCATCTCATCAGAAAAATAAATTGATCCCTTGTACACACAGGAGGGATTTCCGTATTTTTTTTATTTTTTTTTATATATATGCTATAATAGAGCATAAAAAATTAAAATATACGGGATTCCCTCCTGCGCTTGTACAAGCACTTAACACAATATTTAACCCTTTTTACCAAATAGATACGTATTTTGACGCATTTGTGGTCCCTTAGAAAGTTAAATTTAAGACCATTCTTACTAGATTCAAATTTTAAAGGCTTCATTTCCAACCCTTAGATACTGATGAGCAGCAAAAAGCATAAAGCCTGAACAGACTGCCAGTTACTCGCAGGCTGTTCTGGTTTAATACTGTTTGCACATAGCCATTTTCACTTTGCCTCTGAGTGGGAAAGGGTTAATCAATAATTTGGTTTAGTAAAAACCTCACATATAAAGTGCAAATATTTATGCCACTTGTTCGTCTTCTCGATAATCATATTCAGCTTTTTAACAGGGACGACACTTTTCACCTAGACAGAACTTTCATATCGGAAAAAAACGAAACATTCTATAAAAAAGCGAAAATGGTGTCCCTTATTCGCCTGTGCAGTCTGCGCACGCTAACTGCAATGACATTTAACACATATACATTAAGCCCCCTTTTGGCAGAGCAAGGCTCAAAAATAATATGTGTCCATAAAATCAATTACATACATTTCAAAATAAATATACGAATTAAAATAAACATAAAATACAATAAATACATAAAATACTCGAACCCTTCATACCCTTCGCCGGTGAGTGCACAGCAGGCCTGTATGTGCCAGGGGTGGTCCTTGACCGAGGTGAGGTTGAGGTGTTGACTGATCTCTGCTGCCGACATGGAGCCCTTGATGTCCTGCTTGTTGGCCAGTATGAGCACCGCAGCCTTCCTAAGGTCCTGCAAACACGGAGCCTTGTTATGGGAAACTGAGCTTAATGCTTGAGCGTAAAGTTGCGTCCCAGATTAGCCTGTGAGGTGTGCACATGCTAATCAGGGACAACACTTTCTGCCTAAACTGGAAAGCAAGGATGAGCACTGCTAAGGTCCTGCAAACACACAGCCTCGTTATGTGAAAAATGGGCTTAATGCATGTGCGTTAAGTTGCGTCCCAGATTAGCAGGCTGATCCGGGAAGACACTTTCCGTCTACATGGGATTTTGTTCAAGCGATACCTCCTTAAAACAAGAGCACCGCCTTGCGGGTGCAGACCGCTCATCTATTTTCTTTTTAAAGGTGAAGGGACTCTCATTTTCAATCACAAAGGAGGGAGGGGTGGAGTGAAGAGGGGTGTATAGTGTGGGGTTGTGGACAATTATTACATTATCTTCCAAAAAAGCGAAAAAATAAAGAAATAAAAAATAAATAAAAAGGGGGGGGTGATGGGGGGGGATTTTTTGAGGGTGTGGTGGTAATTTGTGAGATGATGTTTAAAAAAAAAAATACTAAAAAAAAAAAATTGGGGGGGTGGGGGTGGGGTGGGGGGGTGTGGGTATAGTGTGAGGGTGTGGTGGTCATTTGTGAGATGATGTTAAAAAAAAAAAAAAAAAAAAATTAGGGGGAGGGAGGGGGGGGGGAGGGGGGAGGGGGGGAGGGCACGGGGGATGGTTTGGGCGGAGTCTATTGTGGTATGCCAGGTAAGAGTAGTTTCGTCAAAGTATCAATCAAATGTAATCATAAATAAAGAAGTTATGGCAGTTTTAGCAAAATTTAATAATTTGACCTTGAGAGTCAAGGTCATTCAAAGGTCAAGGTAAAATTCAACTTGCCAGGTACAGTAACCTCATGATAGCATGAAAGTGTTTGAAGTTTGAAAGCAATAGCCTTGATACTTAAGAAGTAAAGTGGATCAAAACACAAAATTTAACCATATATTCAAAGTTACTAAGTCAAAAAAGGGCCATAATTCCGTAACAATGACAACCAGAGTTATGCAACTTGTCCTTTTACTGTACCCTTATGATAGTTTGTGAGTGTTTCAAGTATGAAAGCAATATCTATGATACTTTAGGGGTAAAGTGGACCAAAACATAAATCTTAACCAAATTTTCAATTTTGTAAGTATAAAGGGCCCATAATTCCGTCCAAATGCCAGTCAGAGTTACATAACTTTGCCTGCACGGTCTCCTTATGATAGTTAATAATTGTTGCAAGTATGAAAGCAATAGCTTTGATACTGTGGGAATAAAGTGGACCTAAACACAAAACTTAATCAAATTTTAAATTTTCTAAGTATAAAAGGGCACATAATTCTGTCAAAATGCCAGTCAGAGTTACATTACTTTGCCTGCACAGTCCCCTTATGATAGTTAGTAAGTGTTGCAAGTATGAAAGCAATAGCTTTGATACTTAAGGAATAAAATGGACCTAAACACAAAACTTACCCAAAATTTTCAATTTTCTAAGTATAAAAAGGGCACATAATTCTGTCAAAATGCACGCCAGAGTTATCTAACTTTGCCTGCCCAGTCCCCTCATGATAGTAAGTAAGTGTACCAAGTTTGAATGCAATAGCATTGATACTTACTGAGAAAAGTGGACCTAAACGCAAAACTTAACCAAAATTTTCAATTCTCTAAGTATAAAAAGGGCACATAATTCTGTCAAAATGCACGCCAGAGTTACCTAACTTTGCCTGCCCAGTCCCCTCATGATAGTAAGTAAGTGTACCAAGTTTGAATGCAATAGCATTGATAGTTTCTGAGAAAAGTGGACCTAAACGCAAAACTTAACCGGACGCCGACGCCAACGCCAACGCCGACGCCAAGGTGATGACAATAGCTCATAATTTTTTTTCAAAAAATAGATGAGCTAAAAAATAATCCATACAAGCAAAAAGCCTGAGCAAGCCTTGTTCAACAGTTACCAGCGCTGGGCTTGTGTGTGCTTTTGATAATTGCGATATTGAAGTATTCTCAAAATTAGCTCTTGGGTACAAATTCAAAAGTTTAAATAGGAAACAATTCAGTTTAGCTACACCTTTTTCTTTTCAATTTATTAGCCAAAATTGCAATAACTGAGATTAAGCACAGAAAATAGGACTAAAACAAACATTTTAAGCATGAAAGGGAAGGTGTTGTGTGACGGAAGATCTTGAACAGACCACCTCCCACATTCCCCGTGACCCATCCCTTCACTGGGACATGAGCTGCCAGTTTACACTCAGCACAGTTTGCAGCCAAGGTACATTTGCTTATTATTTAACCTTCTCAGCTACTCATTTACAGGGTGCCGGATCCTGTGATTATATTGGGTTCACAATTAAACGTTAATGAATATAAACCAATGTATGTGGTGCTTTTTTTTTTAAATAACTGTTTAAAACAATTTTTCTTAAGAATTTCAACAAGTGCATGAAAGACAGGTTTTTATGCTGGTTATGGCAATGTGAAATACATCAAAATTACTTTATTTGATAAGACGTGTTCTTGGCCAAAAATTCAATGTGTACATCATATAAGCAACATGAAATTTTGGCAACTATTTCAGACGTATTCAATGATTTATTCTTAAATCCTAAGATATCAGAACAAACTGAAAGAAAAACTGTCTATTACATTCTAAAGATTTTTGCAAATGTATTTAAATAAATTTATATAGAGATATTTGCAAAAATAAGTTCTAATCAGTGTGTTTACATTCTGTCCAGTCAGTGTGTAAACCCCTGTGAACCCCATTGAACCTGCACCCTGATTTATAACCCAGGGCAAAGAGTAGCAAGTGTGTATTATAACCTATTACCACAAGGACGTGATGAAAACATAACAAAATTATTATATTGCTGTAAATTATGATACACAAACTAATTAACTAATGCAAAGAACAAGTATTCTAGGGTAGCACTTTATATAGTGGTACTCAGGTTTTGATTATAATATTTGTGTTTTATGAGTATATTTGTTTAATAGCACCTTCCAAAATATTGTTAAAATGGAAACACACTACATGTATTTACATAGATAAACACATTTATTAAAAAAAGGTTCACTGAGCATTAATGAACGCTAAAAGTGTTCATTAAAGCTAACTAGAGCATAAATGGACAAAAATCCTCAATTACATTATTCAGATTGTTGTCGATTTGTCAATAAATTTCAAATTATACACAATATGTCTTAATTAAGACATTCTAAATTGCCTTCTTAAACAATTGATCATTTAAGCACTTAGTTATACACGAACAACAGACTGATTACGACCCTATGCTGTAATATTGCATGAGAGCCGTCTTAAAATAGCAGCTGTCACATGTTTTGAACATGTCTGCATTGTGCTTTATAGCCTTGCTAACACAATTATGAGCAGTCATTAGTTTTATTGATGTTTTCAAAGATCACAATGCAAACTGTACATGAGCAATCTTCTGGCAAAACTTTGCTAAATGCTTGTCAGCGTAAAGTGTCAGCCCAGATAGCCTGCGCAGTATGCATAGGCTAAGCCAGGAGTAATATTTTTCGCCTAAGCTGGATTTTTCTAAAAACTTGACTGCCTTTCAAAAAACAAAAGGCCATTTAGCAGGAAAGTTATGTCCCTGCTTAGTCTGTGCGGACTGCACAGGTTAATCTGGGATGACTTTTTATACACAGTCATTAGGCCCAGTTTTCACAAAAAGCACGCCCGAAAATGCCCCCCTGCTTATATTTCTTGTATTTGGAAGCATGGGTCCATCTTCATAAAGCTAGCATAAGAAAACTTGCGAAATCGTACCCAAATTTCATGACATTACTGGAAAAATAATATAGGTGATGTTTTCACTCTAGAGCATTACCTCATTGGCCATCATCTTGTAAAGCTCCTCTTTGGTGATGGACAAACGTTCACGGTCCGTACTGTCAATGACTAGTATGATAAACTGAAACAGGCATATACACTATTAAACACCAGCCAGAGCCTTTCCTTAACCCTTTTACTGCTAAGATACGCATTTTGACAAGTTTGTTATCCCTTAGAAAATAAATTCAATTAAAGACTTTTCTTAATAATTTAAGTTTTTAAGGCTTTAGTATTGTATTGCACATACCTACATTTTAGTGTAAAAAGTCTTTCTGTATACGCTTAGTATTGGTGAAGTATATCGGAGTATTGGTGTAATATGCCTGAGAATTGCTGTAATAAGTATTCCACATACCTGAAAATTGGTGTAAAATGCCTGAGCATTCGGATGATAAGTATTTCGCATATCTGAGTATCTGTGAGTGTCAGTGAATTAAGAATTCTACATACATATATCTAAGTATTGGTGTAACAAGTATTTTGATAAACATATGAGTCAGGTTCTGAGAAAATTGGGCATAATGCATGTGCGCAAAGTGTCGTCCCAGATTAGCCTGTGCAGTCATAAAAATGTCATAAAAGCGAAAAGTGTCGTCTCTGATTAGCCTGTGCAGACTGCACAGACTAATCTGGGATTACACTTTACGCACATGCATTATGCCCTGTTTTCTCAGAACAAGGCTCATATGTACCTGAGTATTTGTGTAGTAAGTGTTCCAGGAAGCCCTGAGGGACTCCTGTCCCCCAATATCCCACATGAGGAAGTGTATATTCTTCCACACCACCTCCTCCACATTGCTGCCTATCGTGGGCGACGTGTGCACTACCTCGTTCATCAAACTGAAATTATACAATACGTCACATGAACATTAAGTGATGGCAGATATCAGCATATGCATATAATCATCACAGCATTTATTGCCTTCATACCAGGCACTTTCGAACTTGTAATAAAATTCCTTTTAGTAAAATAGAAATAGATTTTATCAGATAAATGTCTCCACATTCATTGCAATTGAGAATTGTTATTGCTTATAATGTCATTATGGCTGACTATGCAATACATACATATACATGTAGCATCCAAATTAATTTCAATTAAGCCTGTATGAAATTGGTTGTGGTTGCCTGGTATACTGCATTGTTTATTTTAGAGATACATGTAGACCAGGGCTTTTTCTCTTCTTTAGCAAGGGATATAGCCCCTTCCCCCGAGAGAGTGACCCCTTCCTCTTAGAGAATTTCTGTAAAATTATGCAATTTTCCCCAAATGTCAAGCTTATTTTGGGATAAGTCTTTCCCTTTTACAGTTTTGTCAATTATTTTACCCCCTTGGTGCAAAAAGGTACCGTGTGACATTGAAATTAGAGGGCACATGGCACTTTTTTACACCAATTGAGCGATTTTCCCCCCAAAATGGACTGCCAGGCCCTTTTCCCAAATAAAAAAAGCCCTGGGTAAAAATAACAAGAGGGCCAAGATGGCCCTAGTTTGCTCACCTGAGAGGAGTCGGTTCATTCAATCTTTACCAAATGTCAAACTTGACCAAGATATTGTCCAGACAAACATCCTGGTCAAGTTTCATCATTTTTTCATCTGCGAGTCATGATCAATGTACCTATGAAGTTTTATGATCCTAGGCGTAAGCATTCTTGAGTTATCATCCGGAAACCATTTTTCTAAGTTGAGTCACCGTGACCTTGACAGCCATTGTGAGAATACGTTTTTTGGCACTGCGACCTTGACCTTTGACCTAGTGACCTGATAATCAATAGGGGTCATCTGCGAGTCATGATCAATATACCTATGAAGTTTCATGAACCTAGGCATTAGCATTCTCGAGTTATCATCCAGAAACCATTTTACTATTTCAGGTCACCTTGACCTTGACCTTTGACCTAGTGACCTGAAAATCAATAGGGGTCATCTACGAGTCGTGAACAATATACCTATGAAGTTTCATGATCCTAGGCCTAAGCCTTCTTAAGTTATCATCCGGAAACCATTTTACTATTTCAGGTCATTGTGACCTTGACATTTGACATAGTGACCTGAAAATCAATAGGGGTCATCTACGAGTTATGATCAATGTATCTATAAAGTTTCATGATCCTAGGCATAAGCGTTCTTGAGTTATCATCCGGAAACCATTTTACTGCTTTGGGCCACCGTGACCTTGACCTTTGACCTTGTGACCTGAAAATCAATAGGGGTCATCTGCAAGTCATGATCAATGTACATGTATCTATGAAGTTTCATGATCCTAGATATCATCCGGAAACCATTTTACTATTTCGGGTCATCGTGACTTTGACCTTTGACCTAGTGACCTGAAAATCAATAGGGGTCATCTGCGAGTCATGATCAATGTACCTATGAAGTTTCATGATCCTTGGCATAAGCGCTCTTGAGTTATCGTCCAGAAACCATCTGGTGGACGGACTGACCGACATGAGCAAAACAATATACCCCCTCTTCTTCGAAAGGGGGGGTGGGATAATGAGAAAACTGCCCCCCTCCCAGCAGCCATGTTATTCAACTGACCGGAACCATTTTTAACTCAACTCTTGTATCAAGGAAACAAATGTTCTGAGCAAATTTCATGAAAATTGGGCCAAAAATGTGACTTCTACTGTGCTCACATGTTTTCACTATATACATATAGAGAAAAATGCCCCGCCCACTGGCGGCCATGTTTTTTCACCGACCCCAACCATTTTTTTACTCGTCCGAGATATCAATAAAACCAATGTTTTGACCATCTTTCATGATGATTGGGCATAAATTGTGACTTCTAGAGTGTTTACAAGGTTTCTCTATAGCCTAATAGGGAAAACTGCCACTTTATATATACATATACAGGGCTTTCCTTAGACCTCAAATCTCATGAGTCAAGGACTCTTGGGACCATATTTTCAAGAGTCAAAATCAAACTTCTGAGAGTCCTAATAATAACGCAGGAGAGTAGATGATTTTTTGCAATTTAAGCAAATTACTGAGCTATAATATATAAAAAGTAGGGATGTCAACGAATATCCGAATATCCGAATATTCGGTCCCGGGCCGAATATTCGGATACTGTTTTCCGAATCGAATATTCGGAAGAAAAAATAAAAAATCGAGTAATTTCAAAGACTTTGTATTCGTAAAATTTGCTTCAAACATTGTCAAAAAAGTTGTTCCCAGTGTCATAATGTTTATTCCGGTTGGCGCGATAATGCGTCGCTATGGTGATGACAGTATACCGGTCATAAATCCCGCTAACAAAGCCAGACACTTTGTGTCAAAATTATGATAGGTGCAAATCGCGTCTGCAATCAAAACACCGACCTGCACTTGATCCAATGACTCGAATTACATTTAAAATTATCAAAGATTAAATGAGTAAAGGAAAAGCCAACTTTGTGTAAAAAACAAATAAGACCGTATGGCAATTAAAACACCGACCCGTCTTGATCTAATAACTCGAATTACATTTAAAATGATCAAAGATTAAATGAGTAAAGAAAGAGCCGACTTGGTGTGAAAAACAAAACAGATCGTATGGTTATAATCATGTTGTCCAATCAAAAAAGCTTTTAGAAAATAATTTACTCAACCTCTAATGAGTATTTGCGTATCGTATGGTTCAAACATTAATTAATTACTCAATATTCAATCAGGTATTATACTTAAAGAAATGTTTTTGGTATTGCACCCTCATTTAATTGAAAATATTATAATTGTTACACGCATAAAGTAAATATCTGTCCAAGCAAAATGCCACATACGCCTTCCGCTGCTTGGAAGTATTTCACGACATCATCCGATAAGAAGTCGCCGATCCAAGTGTCTTTTAAACGTGGCAACTTTAAAAGACTGACTGTTTAGTCTGTTTAACAGGTTCAAAGTGTGTTGTGGCTATGTACATAATTCGTTTAAGTTCAGCTTTAATTATATGTAGATATAACTGTTTTGTCATGTAATTATTTTGTCGTCATGTAATATTATGTTTCTCGTTCTATTGTTGATGTACGATATTAATAGTTTAAAAACAGTTTTTGTCATTCAATTTTAACAATAAAAACTTAAAAAGTAATCAACAAAATCAGCTTCGAATTAGCGACGGCAACGCTGTGTCAATATTTAGTCACTTCCGGTGAACTGCCGGTAAAAACGAAAGTAGAATTCATGGAGTAATGGTACGGTAAACAAAGTTGACTTTTTTCCAACAGATGTTGACCGAATATCCGAATATTCGTTCGGAAGGGTGACCGAATATTCGAATACCGAAATCGGTATTCGTTGCCATCCCTAATAAAAAGCAACAAATTAAAAGATACATGTATGTTAACATTTATTTCTTACATTTTACTGTCACTACAACACTATGCATTTAAACACAATATTTCAATGATTAATAAATACAAAACATGTATTCTAATACAACATTAACTTCATGTATACAGCAGAGTAATATGTCATATGTTTTTCTTTCGCACGTTTGGGGGTGTTTGGAGCACTGTCATTTAGATCTAAAGTACGCTTTGTCGTTGGCGTCTTACACACACTTTCAGAGTTACTACCGATTCCGAATTCGAAAAGGTTTCTCTGCGACATTTTCCGAATGCACAAGCACAATTACACTTTGCACAATTACACTTTATCCAATAACTTTATTTGACCGTTTCGCGTGGCTATTAAATTAAGAATGAAATCCAAAATGTGAAGAAAAAAAAATTTCCGCTGGCTATCACAAAAAAAACAACAACATACGGGTGGTACCTAAACACAATAGCCTATATAAATTGGTAAACTGTAAAAGGAAATTATTTCTACTCGCCGATAAAGGTGCCTCCGTATTTAATCCCATCAAAAATTCCGACGCCCTTTAATTATTTCATGTGCCATCTTCACTGAAGACGTGCGACAAACACGCCGTTTTCTATGCCTTCTCAAACGGTCAATTATTACGCCTACATGTATTTTGTAATCAATTAGCTCATGCAAAAATTGTCACTTTGCCACAAGGTCAGTTATATCGGTTCTATAGTTATTTTTAGCAACTTTGATGCAAAGCGTGTAATTTGATGTTGTAGACAGTACATATGCCAGCATAACTTTCGCGCGCCTTTGAACTGAGCAGTCATGAAGTAAAACAGTGATGGGTGCATTCAGCCTTGGAAATACATTCTGCCATACTCTGGAAATATCTCAAAATATGCTTTACGGTGTTCTGTGGATATGGATGTTATTATTTTATATTGAATATTATTAAAACGGACGCGGATGAGTCCATTCTGTTTTGGTGGGTTTATAGTTCTTCTTAAATGCTCTGAGCTTTTATGAGTACATACGTACAGCTCAGAGGGTCAATAGCTGGGAGTTGGATTATTGCAACTATGTGGGTTTAATACACGTCTTTTCCGCAAACAGCTGATAACAAACGCTATGATAAATAATGGAAAGTTAATACACGCGTCATCGAACCAGCAGTGTTTTAATTGGTCAATACTAGATTTCTTAATTAACCAAACTCCGCCTACTGGGTGGACTTGTGCTTCGATGATTGGAAACAAGCGTTAACGATTAGCGTGTACTAAATGAGATACTCCGCCCCGAGCCAATTATCGCTTAGTCTTAACAACTTTTGATCTCGTTGACGCAAGTCGCTATATTCCCCCGGGTCAAATGTGACGCATGACGCAATTTTCTCAAGAGTCAAAAAGGGGTCTTCTGTAATTTTCAAGCGTCAAAACCCGGGAGCTCGGGTCAAAGGAAAGCCCTGCATATAGAGAAAAATGCCCCGCCCACTGGCGGCCATGTTTTTTCACCATCTCGACCATTTTCGAACTCGTCCGAGACATCAATTGAAGCAATGTTTTGACCAACTTTCATGATGATTGGGCAAAAATTGTGACTTCTAGAGTGTTAACAAGGTTTCTTTATAGCCTAATAAGAAAAACTGCCCCGCCCACTGGCGGCCATGTTTTTCAACGGATCGAAACCACTTTTGAACTCAACCAAGATAACATTAAGACAAACATTTTGACAAAGTTACATGAAGATTGGGCATGAAATGTGACTTCTACAGTGTTTAAAAGGTTTTTCTCTTTTTGTTGACCTAGTTTTTGACCCGGCACAACCCAGTTTCGAACTTGGCCGAGATTTCATTGGGACAAAGCTTCTGACCAAGTTTCATGACGATGGGACAAGAAATGTGGCCTCTAGAGTGTTTACGAGCAAATGTTAACGGACGGACGGACATACGACAAACAAAGACCGGTCACAAAAGCTCACCTGAGCAATCAGGTGAGCTTAAACCAAGGATGGTCATGGTTATTATATATTACATTTTTTGATCATGTTTTTTTATTTTCAGTATTGGTCTCATATGTTCAACATGCACACATGATGAATACACTTGATTTCTTGAAACATAATTAACCCTTTCCCCCATAAGAAGCAAAGTGAAAATGGCTTTTGCAACCAGCATAAAACCAGGACAACCTGCAAGAAACTCGCAGTCTGTTCAGGTTTTATGCTGTTTGCTGCTCATCGGTAACTAAGGGTTGGAAATGAAGCCTCTAAAACTTTAATCAATCAGCTATTATCACTAAGTATGCGCATCTTACTGGCTGACAGATGGTGAGTTTTTGTCTGTTTTACAACCCTGTCAACGTAACTAGTGCATGAAAGCACCATCTGTAGTTAATCCCTTTATTACATTTCAATAGAGCATGTTTATGACATCCTATGGTATGTGTGAAGACTGCCTGCAGAAGCCTTACAGCCTGTGGAGATATAATCAATAAACATGAACAACAAAGTATTCCTGTGCCTAATTAATGAGGAATATTGTGGTTTGGTTTTCTATGCCTATATTTGGATATTGAATTTATATCCAATACTAACCCTTTCTCTCAATTATGAATATTATCATATCAGAAAATGTGTTGACATCCTTACTTCTTTATTACAAGTTTTCATCTCAAAACAGAAATCTGATGTTTCCTGGTATGGATACTGTAGATTAAACACCACAATGAACTCTTAATGACCACTGTTAAAAAGAGTGCAATTTTTCACAAATTGGATAAAATAGCATCCAAAGTGGTGGTTAAATATAATTTTAGGCCAGTGACCTTTTGCCAGAATATTATAAAGAAGCTCTACAAATTAACAAATAACAGGAATACGCAATATCAACACAACAAACTTAACTGATAGTAGCAGAGAATTAGCAATAATAACAAGGAAGAACAGAGAGATTTCTGCTTGAAATGCCTAACAAAATTCTAAGACATCATTGAATTTATGTTTTACAAATTGAATGAAAAATACTCCCCATTGGGAAATAGGAAAAGCAATTCATTCTGTAAAAACAAGACTATTGCCAAGCAATAAAAGTCTCCTACCGGTATCTATTTTGGAGAGATTGCCTTTGTTAAATTTAATTGAAAGAATGTAGTTTACCTGTTAATTATTCATTTTTTCTATTTGTTTCCATAGCAACCAGAATTCTTGACGTAGTAACAAAATGAAATGACCTGCATTTTGTCCATATTGCCATCTGTCCATATTTCAAGTTGCATGAAAAAATATTAAAAACTTTGAAAGTTATCGCAGGATCCAGAAAACCGCCATTTTCAGCAGTATTTCTAGTCTATTTGTTGCCATAGCAACCAGAATTCTTGATGTATGAACAAAATGAAATGACCTGCATAATGTCTATATTGCCATCTGTCAATATTTCAAGTTACATGAAAAAATATTAAGAACTTTCAAAGTTATCGCAGGATCCAGAAAACCGCCATTTTCAGCAGTATTTCTAGTCTATTTGTTGCCATAGCAACCATAATTCTTGACGTAGGAACAAAATGAAATGATGTGCATAATGTCCATATTGCAATCTGTCCATGTTTCAAGTTGCATGAATAAATATGAAGAACTCTGAAAGTTATCGCAGGATCCAGAAAACCGCCATTTACAGCAGTATTTCTAGTCTATTTGTTGCCAAAGCAACCAGAATTCTTGACATAGGAACAAAATGAAATGACGTGCATAATGTTCATATTGCAATCTATCCATATTTCAAGTTACATGAAAAAATATTAAGAACTTTTAAAGTTATCGCAAGATCCAGAAAAAACACAAATTTCAGCAGTATTTCTAGTCTATTCCTTGCCATAGCAACCATAATTTTTGACGTATGAACAAAATGAAATGACATGCATAATGTCCATATTGCTATCTATCCATGTTTCAAGTTTCACAAAAAAATATTAATAACTTTCAAAGTTATCGCAGGATCCTGAACACCACCATTTTCAGCAGTATTTCTAGTCTATTTGTTGCCATAGCAACCAGAATTCTTGACGTAGGAACAAAATGAAATGACGTGCATAATGTTCATATTGCCATCTGTCCATATTTCCAGTTGCATGAACAAATATGAAGAACTTTGAAAGTTATCGCAGGATCCAGAAAACCACCATTTTCAGCAGTATTTCTAGTCTATTTATTGCCATAGCAATCATAATTCTTGACGCAGGAACAAAATGAAATGACGTGCATAATGTTCATATTGCCATCTGTCTATGTTTGAAGTTGCATGAAAAAATATGAAGAACTTTGAAAGTTATCGCAGGATCCAGAAAACCGCCATTTTCAGCAGTATTTCTAGTCTATTTGTTGCCATAGCAACCAGAATTCTTGATGTAGGAACAAAATGAAATGACGTGCATAATGTCTATATTGCCATCTATCCATATTTCAAGTTTCATGAAAAAATATAAAGAACTTATGAAGTTATCGCAGGAACCAGAAAAAAACACCATTTTCAGCAGTATTTCTAGTCTTTTTGTGTGCATAGCAACCAGAATTTTTGACGTATGAACAAAATGAAATGACGTGCATAATGTCCATATTGATATCTGTCCATGTGTCAAGTTTCATGAAAAAATATTAAGAACTTTTAAAGTTAATCGAGGATCCAGAAAAAAACACCATTTTCAGCAGTATTTCTAGTTTATTTGTTGCCATAGCAACCAGAATTTTTGACGTAGGAACAAAATGAAATGACGTGCATAATGTCCATATTGCCATCTATCAATATGTCAAGTTTCATGAAAAAATGTTAAGAACTTTGAAACTTTCGCAGGATCCATAAAAGTGTGACGGACGGACGGAGACAAAACCGGTGAAACCGGTAGCGGACTAATAATCATTGCAAATCCCTAACAATGCAATTCTTTCTAAACACTGCCAGCATTAATTTTCTTCTTTATCTTAACCATGAAACAGTAACTGAACACTGCACGACTTGAGGGAATGGAAAATGCAACAAAGGTATAATTATCATCAAGAGTTTGAATTAACAAAACCCAGCAAAAGCACTGATGCATCTAATATTTATAATTAATGCAGCTTTACACAAATGTTAAGGTTCAAGCTGTCTGTTACAGTAGCCGCTATAATTATAAGCAAATCTTTAAACAATGTATTAAATGGACCATTAACCCTTTACCACATAGATTTTGACCCATTTGTAGTCCCTTACAAAGCTACATTTAATTTGAGACCTTTCCTACTAGATTCAAGTTTTAAAAGCTTCATGTCCAACCCTTAGATACTGATGAGCAGCAAACAGCATAAAACCTGAACAGACTGCAAGTAACTTGCAGGCTGTGCTGGTTTTATGCTGTTTGCACATGTAAAGTGCAAACCAGAAAATTATTGTTTGCCTGTGCCATCTAAGAGACGTATTTTGTTTGAAAAAGTCTACTCACTCAAAGCACAAGTAAGAATAGTTCATTTGAAAATCTTAGTTATTTGCTTTCAAAAGGTACAAAAGATTGTAACTTAAAGTTATCGTACAGTTGTATTGATGTATTGATGTAGTGATGAGAGAAATGGAAACAAAGAATTATCACTTGTCCCTTAAGGTGTACGAACTGGTCCAAAACTATTCTAAACTGTCCGGGACGGTTTATAAACCGTCCGGGACGGTTTGTAAACTGTCCCGGACAGTTTACTAAACTGTCCCGGACAGTTTCTTACTTTTGAACCGCTCGTGCGTCTGTAAACTGTACCGGGCGATTTATTTTGTGGATTACAAACCGTCCGGGACAGTTTAGGAAACTGTCCGGGACGGTTTCCTGGAAACTGTCCGGGACGGTTTCCTTAACTGTCCCGGACGGTTTGCAGGCATAAACTTTAGTACGGCATAGGTTCTTAAGATCATAGTCGGACAGTTTAAACCGTCCCGGACAGTTTACTAAACTGTCCCGGACAGTTTAAACCGTCCCGGACGGTTTATGCGCACGAACGGTCCAAAACTTTCCTAAACCGTCCCGGACAGTTTGTAAACTGTCCGGCACAGTTTAGTAAACTGTCCGGGACAGTTTACAAACCGTCCCGGACGGTTTCTAAACTGTCCCGGACAGTTTAGAATAGTTTTGGACCAGTTCGTACACCATAGTCCCTCACCATAGGCATGTTTTGCAAATGTAACATGGACAATTGAGTATTGTTTATGTCTATTTCTTTGGGATCAATAAGACTGTGAGGTTTAAAAACACCATCTGTGTATAGAATAGTTAAGGTTTTGCAATTGTCACTGATGGACAAGAACACTGTGCAGTTTGTCTAGCAGTTTTAATTTTAAAACCAAATAGAATGGAATAAAAACTGGGTGAATAATGTTAAAAAACAAACAAATTAGAAAACAATTAACAATTATAAAAACAATATTGCTCATAGTTGTAAATGGCTGAAAATACTTCCAAGTTATTTACACATGTACATGTACACGGCACACAAAATAATGACCTTTCCTGAATTAAATTTTTAATACAGCAAACAATGAAAATCAAGAAATTATTTCAGGAAAAAAAATATTGTGCTTATCCAGCCCTAATTACTTGAACAACTATAAACAGAAAATTATTAAAACTGGAACCGTAATGGCAAATCATTGGGGGTTTAAACAGGTCAGAGGGGTGGCCAAACCTCACACTTAGCCCAGAATTAATTACAAACCAAACAATCATTATCTAAATCAAATGTATACCTTTGCAGACAGAAAATGAAAAACAAAATTCCAAAATGTGATGCAAGAAACTTATACTACATAATTTGGTTGTACTAATGTTGTTAGTAGTGTTGGAAATCTATTAAAACGATTAGACTAGAGGATGGGTTTTTAAGTTTTTAGAACACAAATACAAAATGGTCCATCTACAAAAGATATTGAAATATCAAGTAAGCGATGTATCGTTAGAAAAATTGACAAAAAATTAGTGTATGAAAGGTTACAAAGATGTTTTATTCACACAACAAAAATTAGCTGAAGGCTAAAATATGATCAACATTGCAGATAATGGATGTGGACACATTCTACAATGTACGAAATCTACACAGCACAAATTGAACTGTTGACCGAATGAATACAGCAAAGAATTCAACGCCAGAAACTTGATCAGGTGGGAAATTCTTGTTCTTATCCATCACATACAGTAACAGGCCAACAACCATGAAGTATACAATAATTACAGTGTTTTTTTGGGTCAAATTTGAGACCAGTATTAGAAAATTCACAATGTAAAAAAGTATATCTTTTCCAAATGACTGCCTTATTTTGGTGAGTAAATTGATTTTTTTGTAAATAAAATGTAACATTAAGTCAATTTCCATATCCAACTCTATGGGTTGAACTTCAGTACATATATTTATTCTTATTAGTAAATTTGCATAGCTTTTGAAGGGTTTGAGCATATTTTCGTACCATTTGAATCAGCGATTTTTTTCCTTCTTTGTAAAGTACTGGAAAACCGCACTTTCCCAATCTGGGAAAAATTACATATTTCTTAAATGAAGGTTAATTTTTTTTTTTAATGAACTTAATTTACTTATGCAGCTCTATGGCTAGAACCTTAGTAAATATAATATTAACAACTTGACATCAGTTATTCTCAAATTTAAGGTATTTCAGCAAGTGTCTGCGAGTGGGCGAAATAGGCGATGACTTCTCCTCCTTTTAATGATTTACTTTGTGCCAGACATTGACCATTAAAATCAATTTGATGTGGAGAATTTGACACAGGAGGATTCTCAGCCATTAGTGCCCCATGTACAGGTCATGCAAAGTTGAACATTCAAAAGAACAGTCTGGAGCTATTACACTTCTTGAAATTGTTAATAGATGATGCCTTCTGCTGGCTACCAATAACTATGATTTAGCAATGTTAAATGGCCCATTAAAACAATACTAAGGAATGATCAAATGGGAAGATGTAACCTAGCACTGGCAATAAATATGGGGCTCATTTACAGGTCAGATTTGGAATCTCTGCTATAAAATGAGATTTTAAATGAATTTTTAATTTAAAACAAATATTTGTAACAAAATATGAATTTGATTTAATGTTGAATTGCTTAAAATTAACAAGGAAGTAAAAAGATTCTGAACATTACTGGCTTGTTACAATTGAAGTTTATTTGATACACCTGTACAGCGAAAAAAAGTAATTAAAAGTACAATCATAATCAACAATCAATGAGAAATAAGGAAAATGTTGGTTTTATACACTTAACATGTCTTACTGTATAAAACAAGTGAAGAGTTGATTGAAAGCTGAACAAAAACCACTAAGTTAAGTTGCTGCAAAAAATACATAAAACTAAGATCTATGACGCAAATGTACCATTTCTTCCAAATTTGTTACCAATTCACCCTATTTTTGCTTTAGGGAGAAGTGATTTCTCCCTAAATTTTGAGCCTACAGTACACTCCACGCGTTTTCCCCAATTTCCCTCCATACTCCGCGGTGATTGACCTGGAGGGAGATTAAGAAAATCCCGCCAGACGCGGCGTTTGCATGATTTTCGACGCGGCGGTTAACGATCGGAAAAACTGATAAGCCGACGCGGCGGCCCTCGGCGTTGGTAACGCGGGGGAAACTCCGCGTTTTACGAGATAACGATCAATTTAATTTTGTTTGACTTCCTGATTTTCAAATAAAATTACATTTATTACAAGTACATGTACATGTAGTATAATATTTACAATAAAAAAAAAACAACAAAGATAGATCGATCCCGACGTGGTTGTAGAAGTAGTTGTTGTTGTATAGAAAACTCGTTGATTTACGACAAACAAAACGTCGTCTTTTAACTAATATAAACACTTTTTGCAACATTGTTTTTATTTTGATAATTTAATCCAAAGTTTTCATGTTAGCAGGTGATTTTCTATACTGAACATGTAAACAAATTACCAAGGACCCTAAAAATCTCGCAAATCTGTGTGAATTGACAGTTTGACGTAATCAAAGAAAAGCCGCTTCCTGTCTAAAGGCATAACTTACTCAAGTAAACGCGTTCAACGAATGCATAAGGAATGGTTTGAATTGTCGGAACAAAGTCAATTTTCTGCTCGCTAATGCATTTATTTTCTCTTTGAAGTTAGGTTATTCCATTGATTGCTAAAAGAAGGTGGTAACTATTGAGTTGATAGTTGCATTTAATATTCACAGTTGTATTCTTGTTGCGTCGAAATTCAAAACAATGTTTACCAGTAATTATGGACCAAATCGACAGAGTGACATTCACACATGATAATCCCTTTTGTCAAAACACCGCAGACAGCAGTCTACACAATAGGTCAGTAGACAAGCTTTGCGTGTTTTCATAACGTCAAACACTTAAAATCCAGTTCCGCCCAGATGTCTTCTTTAATCAGTTTACAGTACATTTACCTTGTACATTGCAGCATAATTTTCGCGCGCTTTTGTCTGGAAATATACATGATGACTGTATATTGGAAGCATTTGTAAACGTCGTGTTAACATTAAAAATCGTAGTGTGTTTCGGATTACTAATTATTATTTTTATTTGGAAATTTTACGGAACATTTATTCTTGTCTTATATGTGTTATGATTTAAATATTAATTTGTCAAATGTCTTATATTCATTCATATTGTAGATGTACCTGTGAATTAAAAAACATAATTTTTATACGTATTAATTTTCTATACAATGATCTTTTTTATACATGTACTACAGTATTTACACAATTTATTATAGCAATGTTTTTATTTTTTGGCATGCCCAGTAGCACACTGCTAACGCGGCGTTGCGCGGCGGTCACTGCTAAGAACGGAAATTGTCTGCATTTACTGACTAGGCTAAAGTAATACACGCCGCAGGAATTAGCGAATGCGGCGTAACGCCGAGCGTTTTATCGAGTTCACCTCGCTCTCTCAACGCTGCGTGAACACTCTCTAGCAGAAAAAAAACGCGGAGGGAGCGCGTTTTTTGGGGAAAACGCGTGGAGTGTACTGTAGCTAGACCCCTGAATTTGCAAAAAATCAAATACACTTATTTCCCAATTTGAAGATTTCATGACGCATTTTTCCCTATTTCAAGGTTTTTATGACTCAATTTTTTCAAATTTTTAGGTTTTCACGACTCAATTTTCCCAATTGGACCTGTACGGGTACTTTTCCCAATAGGACAAAAAAAAAACGCTGTTGGAATGAGTACTTTTTGTATAGCTTTTGAAGGGTTTTTAAGTTCTTGTTTCATAACTGATACTTACAACTGGTAGAGTATAGTAGTTTTCCCTGCATTGTCAAGCCCAACTATGATCACCTTGTGCTCTGAAATATAATAAGGAAACATAAAAATAAATATTAAAACCATTTTATAAGTCTACAAGTACCATACCATTTTATGATATTACCATGTGCTAATGGCTACAACGTTGGCCAATGACGATAATTTTTATTGCTACAAATATACTCTTAGTTAAAAAAAAAAATGAATATATAAATTGAAATATGACAGAAAAATTGTAGTTACATGTATGTAAAGCTGGGATGGGGAATAAAGTCAGCATGGGTAAGTGCTGATTATTGCAAAATTGTTTGTTAGATTTGTTGCGTATTTAGTTAAGATAATGACAGGAAATTTATTAACAATGGCAATTATGGATTGCCCTCAAAAACAGAACATTTAACTCTGATTATGTTAAATACAACCTGTTGATTTTCTTGAACAGGTGCAAACTAGCAACATGTAAATTAGTCAAATATACCTAAGTGTGCAAAGGTAAAATATGCCAAAAATGCACTTCAATGACTTATCAATTATGACATCTAATTGAAGAAATGTGTCAACACATATGCCTATTATGGGCCAGTGTACTTAAGACCTAACAAAATGACTCAACTTGACATTACTACCTCCCTGAGGGTACAAGGTGCAGTATTTTTGAGACAACATAATTAGTACTCTGACCTCATAATCTAATAAAACAAATTATTTGCAATTAACCGTTGTTTATATTTATGTATAATCAAAAAATATATAATATATTATAAAATACAAATATACAAATATAATCAAATTAGCATAATATTACCATATTTTTCTCACAGTAAATACAATTGAATAAAATTATTTTGAACTTTTCAATAGTAAAGTAATGCTGACATGTACATAATTATTTTCATCTGATTGTCTATTCTCCATTTAGTCAAACCTCATTTCAATGTCAAAGACTGGGATTTTTTGCCATGACAAATCAGATACAGTCGAAACTGACCTAACGGCCACCTGAATTTACCGGTCACCTGCAGACAACGGTCAGACTGGAATCCCCCCGATGAAAAACACTCTATATTACACTTGAATTCAACGGCCACCTGTCCATAACGGCCAACGGCCACTACATTCCACTCCGAAATTCATGTTTGACCTGAAATCAACGGTCACGCGTCATTCGTCTCGAGTCGTCTTGAGTCGCAAAAATTAAAAACACAGCACATCACGTGTCCGTCTATTTTGCGGTCAAAGCGTCTGATAGCAGTAATTGTCTTTGATATTATAAAAGCGGCCCGCTGCGAGTAAACAAACAATAAGGTGTTGAGAAGGTTTCTTTTCCGGGGATAATTGTGGAGGTATCTTCAAAAGCAAATATGCAACTCATTTTGCTACCAGTTGTTTATTAAAAATATATTTTATATTCGGTATTTTACATGACTAACCCACTCCTCTAAGCCGAAATGATCCGTAAAACAAAATTGTGTCTTTGTGTCGTATGAACGAATCTGCACTACATCTAAATTTAGGTTCACATCGTACATGCAGTTGGTTAACGAAAAGACGGTTGATATTCAAATGCATTTTTATAAACTGTTAGATGCCCATAATATCACTTTAAACAGGTGACATTAACAATAACAACGTGTATTAATAGCAATTATCGTCTGCATGCATAACGCATTAGCGCCTGACAAAGTCAATTGATCCGTATCGCTGATTAAGTGTTAAAAACAACATTAAGCTGGCGAGTGTTTTGATAAGAAGGCGATAAGAGGATTAGTGATCAGCTTTAATGGCAAAACATGGAATGATTTGCAACATTTATAACAAGCTTTAGGCATTTATGAAAGACTATTTGTTCATGTAAAACAAGCTGAAATTGAAAACGTTTTTTTAAATTTTCATGACTCCATTATGAAATTCCAAGTGAATTGTTTTGTTTGTTGCGAGCGATAATGGTTGTGTGTGTTTTTAAGTTTGTTTGCGTGATAAGTTATCTTCTTTTTGGTGCATGATGTGCTTTGTTTTTTTGGATAAAGAATGAATGGAGTGAATTGTCTTGTTTGTTGCGAGTGATAATGGTTGTGTGTGTTTTTAAGTTTTTTGCGTGATAAGTCATCTTCTTTTTTGTGCATTATGTGCTATGTTTTTTTGGATGAAGAATGAGTGAATGTTTGTGTTTTATATGAGGTTGTTGAATAAAAATGCTTTTGTGTGATGTTTGCGTACGAATAAATTTTAAAAACTTTTTGCGTCTTTTTAGAACGGTACAATTACACCGTACTATCGGTTTATGACAGCGAATCCGCTTTTTAGACTTGTACGGACGTGACGTCAACAGCACGTGACAAGCTTTATTTACTAAATGAGCGAAATGCATGAGTGAATTATTTACTCGAGGGTTGAAAACAACATTGCTTTAATTAAACAATATAAAACTAAATTAATATATAAGATATTATTCTGTATAAGTCAATATACACACGTAAGTTAATTCTTATTATGCTAAGTTAACGGCAATGAGCCTTTGTTTAACACTGTATGCAAACGACTGGGTGAGATAACGACGTAGCAATACTAACAACTGACAAACCATCTTAAAATTGTGATCCGAATTCAACGGTCACCTGTTGACAACGGTCACTTAGATCATTTCCCTTGAATGACCGCTGAATTCAGGTTTGACTGTATATTCATTTTTCATTTTGTGATGTGTGTCACATTTCAGTACATGTACATGCAGTGCTCCAGCTGGGATTTGAAAAGGGCACGGGGGCTTTTTTGTGAAAAGGGCAATTTCGTTGCCCAGTATTTTGTCAAAAGGGCACTTTGGAGCGTGCTGGCGTTTCTGGAATGCTTCCTGTTGCATATTAATTTATATGTTATTAATAATTGTTAGAATATATGATTCCCATTATTATTAAACCATTCAAATATAATGTCTACAATTAGGGATACATTTAATACAATGTAATAAAAGATCTTAACAAGAGATTTATTTATTATTATATCCTAAAAAAAATATAAGGCAGTGGGGGGGCCCTAAGGAGGGTAGGGCAGTTTCGGGAGGGCAGGGCGGGGCGCCCTTCAATTTAGGCCTTGCTGGAGCACTGTACATGCATGAACAGTACAGGCACCGTGTACTTAAACAAACGCCACTCCCCGCGGTGTTCATTTCACTGTGTTCGCTTACCAATTAAACACCGCGATGGGTGTTCAGATCAAATGTCGCGGGGGCCGTTAGCGATAAGGCGAACAACGCGGACCCATAATATCTACCACGGTGTTCATTGTGTTCGCTTTAAATAAAATAATTGAACAAGAACATAATGAATTGATCCCTTTAATTTAAAAGTGATAATTAATAATGTATTTCACACCCATGCCCATGACAGTGTTTTCTGTCTTTTTAAACGCCGCATATAAAAGAAAACCGCGTTCGCACCTAGCTGTAGGATACCGCACCTGCCATGGAGGAGTGTTAATTGAGTGTTTGATTATTCAATGAACAGTTTGAAGCCATGGAGAACTCATAACTGATTGTAGTAATTGTATTATCCCGAGTCCTTGGATTCCCCGATACATACGTGTCAACTGTCTCAATTGCATACATGCAACTTCTCCCATCTTTATCCATTACTCGATAATCCCATATATGCCCGATTTCCATGTTTAAAATCAAATTATGGGTGGGTAATATACAGGATAAGAGTCATAAACACCAGCGTTTGCAATTTTTGAAAGTATCAAACGAATTTCGGCATGTGATTCTATTTAAAGATTTGATGAAATAAGCGCCCAATCAGGACAGTTGTATTGCAACATGCGTACATCATCTGACACGGTTTGCACGCGTCATGTACAGCTATTTAAGAATTTCTTTGTCCAGAAAAAGCGCGCAAAAACTGGCGTGGGTGTATTCATTTGTAAATAAAAATTTCATAGCGGGTTAAACATTGAGATCATTTAATTTCCATGAAAAGTTTCCTTGTGAATTTCAACGAAAGTACCGGGATATCTCGCGAATCATTTGGTATTGACAGTATCTCTCAATAAAATATAATACCGCAACGTTACCGTTATGCTGTATTCATTATTGAAACAATTATTGTATTATATACTGACTGCACACAAGTGTCGTAACATACTGATGCAATACGTAAATTCGGACAGTACTTAATTCGGACACAAGTAAATAAATGATTTAATACTCTCTTGATTTCTTTGAAACTCAATATTTGTTGTTAAAAAGGGCGATTGCATTGATTTACACCATAAGAGTTAATACTATTGATCTCATAACCGCTTTATTTAAGTTTTCGACTTTACGTACTGTCCATTTTTAAGTACGCATACATGTGCACATACGTTTAATATCTACATGTAGTATATGATTTTCTTTTGTACATTTACATTTAAAACGCGTGAATGACTCTCTTAGACAGGTGTTAACCCCCCCTGTTTTTGTTTTAAGTACACGGTGCCTGTACTGTAAGTAGTAGTACTAGTACTCAAATGATATAATCAGATTAACAGTGTAACAGTTGACTTGACATTATAACACAGCCATGGTTTTCCTTCTAGCAGAAAATGGCAGAAAAAGGTTGCATCAAAAACGAATCATTTTAAATTTCGTCGCATCAAAAACAATTTCCGTTGAAAAAATTTCCCAATTGAAGGTTTCTAAAACACTCACTTTTAATACTAATCGATAGTGGTTTTTTTCACATATCCATTATTACAAATAACTACTTCTAATATACATAGTGATTTTTCATATTATGTAGACGTTCTTTGTCCACCCCAAAAATGGGAGTGAAAGGTCTAGGGAGGAAACGCCTTGGTGCGGGAAACGATTGCCACATGATTTATTTCGTTAAAACAATTATTGTTGCCAATATTAATTTACATTAAATGTATTAACAGAAAAGCTGTTTATACAATAAAACCATTACAAAAAACAGCTTACCTTCATTGGTGAATAAACTCCATAAACGTGAAAACAGCAACCCCATCTTTAGGCCTACTTCAGTTCAGGGTTCAAATTAAATGTCTTTTGTTCCACTGGACTGTCACATAAAATTAGTTCACTTTATCGTCAAGTACTAAGAAACTGAAGTAGTTTTCAGTATTGACACATGATATGTTGTAAAATATAACAAAAGAGCACATCTAAATATTAGGTCATCTCTGACTAAGATAGGAATCCCCAATTTTATAACATGCACTAAAAATATTTTGTTGACACGATATGGCGGAAGTGATCACGGTGAGTCGTGCGCATGCGCACTCAACCGGCAAGCAGCATTTCCTGTAAAATGTAAACAGTAGTGAAGTTGCTTATTTTATGCCCGAAAGTACACTTATTTGATATTTTCATATAGTTTTCCCTTTCAATATATGTTACATTATCAGCGATAAATATGGCCAAACAGTTGTCATTGTATCCTTTTTGTATAAGTCGTATTTTAAGAATTTTGAAACACATTGTATTGTTCATAAGTATTATGAATGAATGTGATGTTAATTTGACAATTTATAGCATACTTGTGCACATATACAAGATAATTTCGCTTTAATTAATTTACGTTTAAAACTGCTGGCTCCACTTTATTTGCAGATTGACATAAATAAAAAAACAACACTATTCAATAGAATTTTCAAAAAAATTGTCATAGAACCAAACAAATTTATCACACTCTAAAGATAAAAAAATATTTATGATTATATCAGTCTGCTATGGGAGTGTTATTGACAGAATTATTTATAAGTTAGTTGTCTATTATTATCCATTCTGGTATTGTATGAACTTAAATTCATTTAAAATATGTTTTCAAAAAAGCTGCCCATAACATTACTTTTTTTGCCTCATTGTTTCACACTTGGTTCCTTGCCATAAATAAAGGACCGCATTTTATAATGAGGTTTGTGTCCTGCTGAATCAATAATGTTTATTTGTAATGGTAATTATGTAGCCATTTTTTTTCCCAATTAGGAAAAACTAGAGTTTTTCACAGACGTGACATATACCCCCACATGCTGCATTGACACAGACTATTTTGCATGCTGTCTTCACAAAACAAGAGAAGCTAATTTATGGCGATTTGTAAGAATTATTATGGCCATTTTGACCTCTGAACTCATGAATTCTTTCGCATGACATGCTGTCCAATGACTGTGAACAAAATAAACATACAGAGTCATTTTAAAAGCTCACAATGAACAGGGACCTATACAAACAAATTTGTTTGTATAGGTCCCTGCAATGAATGACATAGTTATGGCCCTGACAAGCTCATTTATGGCCATTTTTTAACTCCAAGTGTGACCTTGACCTTGGAGATATCGACATAATTCTTTCCCATGACACACTACTGTCCAATGATGGTGAACAAATGTGCCAAATGATTTTAAAGTCTCACAATAAATGACAAATTTTTGGTCCGGAAAAACTTTCTGTTTAAAACGCACTAAGTTACCCTGTGACCTAGTTTTTGACCTGGCATGACCCATATTCAAACTTGACCTAGACATCATCTAGATACAACATCTTACCAAGTTTGGTGAAGATCGGATGAAATTTTCGTGACAGACAGACTGACTGAGTGAAAAAGTGACTCCTATCTAGCCCCAATAACCAATGGTAATGTGGGTATAATTACCGCTAAAAAACCTGAAAATGGGGGAAATTTGTGTTGTAAATTCTTAAGATTGGAAAATTGGTGTTTTTGATTTGTTGCTTACGAAAACTTTGAAATTGATAAAAAAAAGTGTTGTCAATATTATACATTGTATTTACTATGGTTCAAGCCATAGAGCTGCATTGGGAAATTAAGTAAATGATGCATTTTTTTACATACAAACAAACAATTGTGGGGGGGGAGGGCCTTAAATATGGATTGTTTTGGACAGCAATTGAGAAGTTTTTCCCCCCATTGGGAAAGTGCTGTTTCCAGGTACTTTATAAAGAAGGAAAAAATGGCTGAAGGGAGTGGCAAACTTTACACACCCCTACACTTTACTAATGTGCTTCAGGGTTAATATCCTCATAATCGGAAGTACACAGCATTTATGATTGGTGCAGTTTTGAAAGATGATCACACCTTAAATGTGATATGGTTTATGAAGTTTTGACATGATTATGAGCTTCTTTTCACTGCTTAAATTAAAAAGAAATATATTGAAAAGCTGGGATTTGTTATTGTTTAACATGCAGGTAGTGCAGTGCACGTTAAGTATGAACATGGGTCAAAATAGCTATATAAATTTCCCTTGGTGATACCATCTTAGTGATTGAACAAGTTATATCAATCAATAATTTTCAACAGATGCAATCAACTTATAATTAGCGTCGAGATATACCCCGGTACTCAAATTATTTGATATGCAACAAAAGGATGGACTAATATTAGATCTTATTGATAGAAAACATACAAATTACGATAGGAATGGCTAGCACTGTATTGATAAGTTTGAAAATTGAACAAAGCAAAGCGTGGTTCAGCACAACATACTATCTAACCGGTATGTCACTTGGCTGTGGTTGTGAAATGGCTGTGAAAGAAATCCACAGACAAGGAATATTTCACCCGTCTAATGTCAAATTTCTGCTGCTTTTCTTATGTACAAGGTAGCAGAAATCAAGAATTAGTTGTTCTCACCAGCTTCATCATTTTCAGATAATATTCAGTCGACTGTAGCAGTACAATGTAGATCATTAGACACTGAACTATCCCAGGTAATTCCGATTTAAGTAATCACAGTTAAATTGCGGGTATATCAGCTGTATGGGATTGTCACTTTTATTACCATAAAATGTGTTTCTTGTTGACTCCATACGCAAATGTTGTTGTAACAATATTATGTCATTTACCATGGTATTTTTTAATAATACAATGCCAATAAAAGTAATTAATTGTTTATACACAGAGCTGACTTACCAATATATTAATGTGCATTCTAAACATGGAACACAGTGTTCCTGTTGGCTCAAAAAAATATGTTACCATTATTTTTTCAATGATATTGGCCACAATTCAGACAGTCATTGTCGCCTTTAAATATCATAAACTGCTGTTTTTTATGCCCCCCTTCAAAGAAGAGGGGGTATATTGTTTTGCACATGTCGGTAGGTCGGTCCGTCCGTCCACCAGCTTGTTTATGGATGATAACTCAAGAACACTTAGGCCTAGGATCATGAAACTTCATAGGTACATAGATCATGACTCGCAGATGACCGCTATTGATTTTGAGGTCACTAGGTCAAGGTCACGGTGACCCGAAATAGTAAAATGGTTTCCGGATGATAATTCAAGAACGCTTATGCCTAGGATCATGAAACTTCATAGGTACATTGATCATGACTCGCAGATGACCCCTATTGATTTTCAGGTCACTAGGTCAAAGGTCAAGGTCAAGGTGACTCAACTTAGAAAATTGGTTCCGGATGATAACTTAAGAAAGCTTACGCCTAGGATCATGAAACTTCATAGGTGCATTGATCATGGCTCGCAGATGACCCCTATTGACTTTCAGGTCTCTAGTGTACTATATAGCCTTGCATTATGCATAGATTAGTGTACAAGTAGTACTGCTTTGTTAGTTGTTAAATATTTTTTATTAAAAAATAGCAACACAGTTCTTAACTGATTGAACTTTAAACTCATTAATTTCAACGTATCAAATATTGTAAATTGTTGTTCAACAGATAGTCTTGGCTATTTCCTTTACATTACTACCAAATATATAAACATAATTCAATGAGCAACTTAATTTTTTTTAAAGTTTAATACCTTGTATATTGATCCATATTAAGTTAATAGAGTGAAAATCTATTTATTTAAGCTCGTTTGTGCATAGAGCACTAGGCTTATTAAGACACTCAAGTCAGTTTCCTGGGAAGAATCAGTAATTGGTTTTAATTAATGAAATTTTGAGAAAGCTCCCAGTGTGTGGATTGAACCCTAGAACTATTGATTGTTGATTTGACATCATATCCACTACACCACTGCGACCTCATTTGGGCTCTTATTTGCAAGATGGATTAAATAATCCTAGACCACTGTTGATTAAAACTAAATTGGTAGAATGGATTTTCTTTGAGAAAACAACAACAAAAAAAACAATTTGATCATTTAACATTTTGCTTAGTTTGAAATGAACAATACACCCAAGGCTTACATGCATTTTTAAAATAAGCACTTAACTTGAGAAGAGGCCCCTCAAAGCAAATGGACAAAAACAATACTGCCCTTGAATACAGCTAAGCAAAGTGAAATAGGTATGTACAAAACCAGAACAGCCTGTGAGTAACTCGCAGTCTGTTCAGGTCTTATGCTGTTTGCTGCTCATCAGTATCTAAGGGTTGGAAATAAAGCCTTTAAAACTTGAATATAGTAAGAAAGGTTTTTAATTTAATGTAACTTTCTATAGGACTACAAATGTGTCAAAATAAGTACCGGTATCTAAGTGGTAAAGGGTTACATTCTTTCCTTAACTAGCAACCAGAGATGTGCAAGTGCCTTTTCAAAGTCAGCGCGAGGCAGAGATCGCTTTTGGAACACTGAGTGTTGATGCTGAGCCAAAACGTGGGGGCACAAGGAAAAAGATGGATGTGGAGCAGTGCACTTTGAAAGTGTATGTCATATAATACTATTACTGTTTAATATTTGAGCCAAAATTATTGCATTGACACATTATACTAGCTCAAAGATCAATGCAAAAAAGAAAACAAGATTACCAGTACTGATAATAAATATTTATCCTGTCTAAAAGTTTCAGTATCCAAGTTTGTCCTTAATAATTTATCATGATTTATCATGAATTGAAAAGAGTTGCATATTTATGATATTTTTTTATTTAGGGAAGAAAACAAACAATTTGAAAATTAATCAATAATGATACGCCAGAAACATTATCTGCAGAAAAGAAATTCCAGTGAAATTGTTCTAGTCTTTTTATGCCCCCAGATGGAATGATCGGGGGTATATTGTTTTTGGCCTGTCTGTCTGTCATTGTGTGTGTCTGTCCTAAAAACTTAACCTTGGTCATAACTTTTGCAATATTGAAGATAGCAACTTGATATTTGGCATGCATGTGTATCTCATGGAGCTGCATTTTGAGTGGTGAAAGGTCAAAGTCATCCTTCAAGGTCAGAGGTCAAATATATGGCTTCATATATTCAAATATATTCAAATATATGGCGCAGTAGGGGGCATTGTGTTTCACAAACACAGCTCTTGTCTGTCCAAAAACTTAACCTTGGTCATAGCTTTTGCAATATTGAAGAAAGCAACTTGATATTTGGCATGAATGTGTATCTCGTGGAGCTGCACATTTTGAGTGGTGAAAGGTGAAGGTCAAGGTCCTCCTTCAAGGTCAAAGGTCAGATATATGGCTTCAAAGCGGCGCAGTAGGGGCCATTGTGTTTCACAAACACAGCTCTTGTTTTTAAGGATATTAATATTTACCTATACAAAGCATGATTTAACAAATATAGTTCAAATTTTGAGCAAATGTAATAGCTTAACCTACCCCAAATAGGTGAAACACAAACTGATAATAAAATACTTTTTCCAGCTTTTAGTAACAAGTTTGTAACCCACCTATATCTGTATATGATTACTAATATATATAAAATATAATTTTATACTTTCAGGCATTTTGAAGCTTCATTTTTATGTCCCCCACTATAGTAGTGGGGGACATATTGTTTTTGCCCTGTCTGTCTGTTGGTCTGTTGGTCCGTTGGTCTGTTGGTCTGTTTGCGCCAACTTTAACATTTTGCAATAACTTTTGCTATATTGAAGATAGCAACTTCATATTTGGCATGCATATGTATCTTATGAAGCTGCACATTTAGAGTGGTGAAAGGTCAAGGTCAAGGTCATCCTTCAAGGTCAGAGGTCAAATATATGTGGCCAAAATCGCTCATTTTATGAATACTTTTGCAATATTGAAGATAGCAACTTGATATTTGGCATGCATGTGTATCTCATGGAGCTGCACATTTTGAGTGGTGAAAGGTCAAGGTCAAGGTCATCCTTCAAGGTCAGAGGTCAAATATAAGTGGCCCAAATCACTTATTTTATAAATACTTTTGCAATATTGAAGATAGCAACTTGATATTTGGCATGCACGTGCATCTCATGGAGCTGCACATTTTGAGTGGTGAAAGGTCAAGGTCATCCTTCAAGGTCAGAGGTCAAATATATATGGCCCAAATCGCTTATTTTATGAATTCTTTTGCAATATTGAAGATAGCAACTTGATATTTGGCATGCATGTGTATCTCATGGAGCTGCACATTTTGAGTGGTGAAAGGTCAAGGTCATCCTTCACAAGGTCAAGGTCATCCTTCAAGGTCAAATATCATATAGGGGGACATTGTGTTTCACAAACGCATCTTGTTCAGACATGATAAAGCTCATTTTGTTTTTTCAGGCATTTTTTTTTTATGCATTTTGAAGCTCTTTTTCAGTATTTTTTTTCATTCTTTATGAAGTACCTGAAAACTTCTAATTTCCCCAATTGCTGTCAAAAAATTCCCAATATAAGTTTTTAAAAAAATTAATAAAGTGCAACATTTTTTTTTGTTTCTCTATGCAGCTCTTTGGCTTGAACATAAGTAAATAATATATTAGCAACTTGACAACATTTAGTAATCCATTTAAAAGATTTTGGGAGCAAAAAATCATATACACCAATTTATATATGAAGACTTCATCGACATGAATTTCCAAATTTCAGTGTTTTTAGCGTACAATTTTTCAGGCATTTTGAAGCTGATTTGGGTTTTTTCAGGCATTTTGAAGCTCATTTTGTTTCTTCAGTCATTTTAAAGCTCATTTTGCTTTTTTTCAGGCATTATGTAGCTCTTTTTTTCAGGCATTATGTAGCTCTTTTTTTCAGGCATTATGTAGCTCTTTTTGTTTTTTCAGGCAATTTAAAGCTCTTTTTTCCAGGCATTTTGAAGCTCAATTTGTGTTTTCAGGCATTTTGAAGCGGAAGAAGCAAGATCACTACGAGTAGCAGTGAATTCATTTTTTGACCATTTAACCTTGGTCATAAAAACAATAGAGACATTTGGACCACCAAAGCCAGTTATTGCAGAGACTTGATCAACCTGGGAAAGGCTACGTGTCTTGTTCTGAGAAAACTGGGCATAATGCATGTGCGTTAAGTGTCGTCCTATATTAGCCTGTGCAGTATGCACAGGCTAATCAGGGACGAGACTTTCTGCTTAAACTAGATTTTCGGTAAAAAAGGACTTCCTTTCAACGAAAAATACCGTTTAAGCGGAAAGTGTCGTCCCTGATTAGCCTGTGCAGACTTCACAGGCTAATCTGGGACGACACTTAACGCACATGCATTAAGCCAAGCTTTCTCAGAACGCGACTCATATGTCTTCATAATCATCACCGCCATCATCATCAGGATTGCCAGTTAGAAACCTCGTCCATGTGAATGTTTTGGCCTGACTTTTCCTCCTGTTATAAGCTTCAGTCCCATACTTCATTTTAGACTCATTATTTTAAGATTGCAATTTAATTCCTGCTTTTGGATGCATAGGAAAAGTTTTAAGAGTTTAACAACATGGGCCACATGGTTCACTTTCAGTGTCATGAAATATTATGAATTGTTTTGAGAAACAATTTTTCTGTCAGTGTATACATGGAGATGCTTTTTTATCTGAAATAAATACCTATTTGATCCCAGTTAATGTTTTGTTTTCTCATTTTATAATACAACTGTAAAATAAACATGTTTTAGCCAATCTGACAACATGAAATCACCAAATAACGCAAATACACGTTAATGTCATTAAAATATTCTTATCTGTTTTGGCTCCAATTAATGCAAAAATTGTGACTTAGGCTATTCATTTTAATTTTGTAATTAAATCGGGAACTCGTCTTGTGAAGGCAATGTCAGTTAATCAAAATACTGATAAATTTAAGTTGAAACAATTTAGAATAGCATGGTTTCATCATTGAAATGAGAAACAAAGTTCTCAAAGAAAAGTCATGGCTAAATATACTACACAACAGAGGTGAACATTTACAGCGATTTTCCTCCTTCTTTATAAAGTACCGGTAAACGGTACTTTCCCAATCTATCGAAAATTCCCAAATACCCAATCGGCATCTGAAAAAATCCCAATCGGCGTCCGAATTTTTTCTCAAAACGATCGAAAGTTTCATAACAAAACCCAACTTTCGGCGAGCGAACAAAGAAAATCGTATAGTTGTGTGTAACCACGCGCTCAATTAATATCGGGTTTTATTATTCAGCACGTTCAATCAATAGAGTCGTTACTGTTTCTGGTTCTTTTGTCAGGCAGCCAGCGTACTGTTTTACATCGGTTTGAAACCCTATCGTAGTTTGAAATGCCCTCCAGCACTGCCTCTGTGGAAAGGTTGTTCAGTCTAATGAACAACATTTGCAACCAATCGGAACCGTCTATCACAGGACACATTGACAGCTCTAATGATGCTGTGCAGAGAGGGATGCCAGCAACTGATAGATGATCAAACATCAAAGATTGTTGAAATTTTCAAAAAAATGAAAGAGAGAGACATTGCTTTATAAGAGATTAAAACAACTGGTAATTGATTTTGTGTCTTCTTTATAATATTTTGTTATTTATATCAACTTTATTACTTTAAGTAATGGTCATTAAGGCATGCCTGCAAATGATTATTTTAATGGGTATGTTCAATTAAGTTTGAACTGTATGATGTATTCAATAAGACCCAAACTTCACGACGCGATTTTCCCAATTTAAGGATTTCACGACTCGATTTTTCCCAATTTTGAGGTTTTCACGACTCAATTTTTCCCAATTGGACCGGTACAGGTACTTTTCCCAATTGGACAAGGAAAATCGCTGATTTATAGCTTTTATTGTGTCATTGACTTTGGATTTTCACATATTACATGTTGCCAGATCAAATTCACACAAGGCTTGAGCCAAGGTTGCTTTTTATCACTGCTGTAGTTTCAACATTATTGGATGATAATTGTTTATTGCACGATTATTGGAATTCTTATATACAGAACAAGAATATAAAACCTGTTGGCATGGCACTAGCATGCAGCACCTGTCTAGGGCAACAAATAGCAATATTTGATGCATTCAGTGATATTTAATGTTCCAACAAAATTGATGATTATTTAACACCCTGCCATATGCTATTTGCTAAATGTTGTTTCAACAGATTTTATGATAATCAAATATCACTTGACCCTTGTAGACATAGCCGTACACAAAAGAATCTCTGAAAATTGCAGAAACATGTTCAACAAATGTTTTAATAAGCATTCAGAAAAAGTTGAGGTATAAACTGATTTTTACCAAACTCTTCAAGAAAATGGAATAATTACTTGTATCTGAAAGAATTTCGACAAGAATCGATAATTTTCTAAAAAGGTTTAACATTTCATTGGAAAACTTGATTTTTATATATTTAAGTCAAAGAATTAGTTTATTGTATACATATTTGAAGACAGATATTTAGGAAAATGGTATAGTAATGTAAATATAATTTTTTTCCTTAACAACTTTTTCAAAGACAATAAACCAATAATACAGAAACAATCTGTAATGTATACGAAAAGTGCTGTTTTGACATGATGAACAGTTGTTACAGGATATTTAAGCATGTTTTTTACGTCATAAACAAGAGATGTGTTGGTCAGAAACACAATGCCCCCTATTGCGCCGCTTTGAAATAAAATTTCATTATATCATTTGGCAGGTTTAGAAATTATCTCCCTTTAAAGCTTATTACTTCCCTTGGATTGTATTCTTTACTTTTGACCTTAAAGGATGACCTTGACCTTTCACCACTCAATATGAGCGGCTTCATGAGATACACATGCATGCCAAATGAAGTTGCTATCTTCAATATTGCAAAAGTTATGGCAAAACTTTAACCAAGGTTTTGGGACAGAATGACAGACAGACAGGCTAAAGACAATATGCCCCCGATCATTTGATCCGGGAACATAAAAATTACATATAATAAAAACCTAATTTGTATATACTAAAATATTCAACAATTTTTACTATGCAATATTCCAAAGACATATCAAAAGGACATGTATAGTGTGACAGCTATATGCCGCCATCTTCAAAGTGGGGTATTTAAACAATGTATCACAGAAAAGACTATTTAAAATATTCATAAATTGTCCTTGTGTACATTGACCATTGGTTTCTTTATTCGTACAAACTAAAGATTGTTGGCCTAGCCCCCATCTTTCCCACATGTATATATAATCAACTGTACAAAGAATGTAAATCTGGTTAATGTCAGTACTTGCATACTAAAATAAGTACTTAATAATGTTATCTGATATGTTTCAATAACAAGATGTATAACACTACCCACACATTAAATAAAATGTATTTAGTTCTTAAATTTATCTTCTTATTGAGTGACAGTGCATGTAATACATATAATTGACAATGAGCATGTAACATAACCTTGAATTGTACACATTTGTACAAAATATTTCACAAACAAAAACACACACAATCTCGGAATTAACTATAGAGATTAATTAATTAATATAAAAATCAATTCAATGTCACTATTGGACTACAGCATCTTCTTGCTTCCAAGTAAGGCCCACATTAAGATAATATAATTGCGCAATCCAAAGTTGAATGTCGTCAAAGTTTCTAATACAATTGACCATAATAATCACTGCCTTAGCTTTTGTTGCCAAATATCACATTGTTGACAAAGCACCATACAGCTAGGCTTACTGGTACCTGTTGACATTCATAGTTATTATTTAGGGACACATTATCACGATCATGAAATTTATTGCAAACAGCTGCATAAACACAATACAGGCATAAACTTATTTACTCAGCCTGTCAAATTAATTTCACCTGCTTTTAAACATCAGCTCGTCTTCACAAAGCTTTGATGGGAAATCTTAAGGAAACAAGAGATGTGTTCGTCAGAAACACAATGCCCCCTATTGGGCCGCTTTGAAAAAAAAAAGTACTTTTTTTGACCTTTGACCTTGAAGGATGACCTTGACCCTGAACTTCCACCACTCAAAATGTGCAGCTTCATGAGAACCCCGCTTTGAATTATTTTTTTACCTTTGACCTTGAAGGATGACCTTGAACTTCCACCACTCAAAATGTGCAGCTTCATGACATACACATGCATGCCAAATATCAAGTTGCTATCTTGAATATTGAAAAAGTTATGGCCAATGTTAAAGTTTTTTTTTTTGACGGACGGACAGACTGACTGACATACTGACTGACTGACAGTTCAACTGCTATATGCCACCCTACTGGGGGCATAAAAACAAAAGAGAAATGGTAATAGTAAGCTTACGGAAAATTCTTTAGAGATATCCTAAGGGAAAAATTTAAGAGAAATCCACAATAAGTATTATGAGATTCTAATCATTGTCACCAAGTTTTATTAAACTCCTTTAAAAGGTATAGATGATATGTATCAGACACAAAAGTAGAGGCTCTAACTTTTGACCATGACGAATGACCTTGACCTAAGGCCAGCAAGACAGACTCGTGCCTTATGTACATTGTCTCAATGACCTAAGCATTTAATAATGTTATACAATCCTTTAAAGGGTATAAGAAATATGGAGCAGACATGACAAATTAAGGCTCTAACCATTGAAAGTGAAGTATGACCTTGACCCACCTTAACTGACTCATGCCACATTGACATCATCACAATTACTTATATTGAAGTAAACTTTCATGAAATCATTCAATCTATGTAGGAGATATGGATTGTACAAGAAGGTAAAGGCTCATTTTTTATTTACTTCAAGTACGACCTTAACCATGAGCCGGCATCACTGACAAATGCCTTATGCACATTGTCTGAATGACCATAACATTTGAGCAACATTTATTGGAATTCTTTCAAAGGGTATAGACGATGGATGCTCAAACCTTTGACCTTGACGTTTGACCATGATCTTCAGCTGGGATGACTGACTCATTCCTTCTGGTCATGGTCAACATGTCCTCTACATTTGAGGAAAGTTTGATGAAAATCTATCTGAGGATATTGGAGATATGGAGCAGACATGAACGTGTCACGGACAAACTGGCGGACAGACAAATAGCCTGATAATGAGGAATTGTAGGAATGTTAGAAAATGCGAGTATTTTTTCCTCATACTGATTTCCCGGTACATATTTCCCGAGATATTCAATCACTTCTATCTCATGTCTGCCATGTACTATACAAGCATATATATATATATATATATATATATATATATATATATATATATATATATATATATATATATATATATATATATATATATATATATATTTAGTCCTGGCATGAACACTCAAGAGACCTTCTAAGCCATGTTTGCTAGGTGACTTTCATTTCGAACTGTGACTGTTTTTCTGCTGAACATATCTCGAGTACAAGGTACTTCTTCTCATTAATATTTGCTGGCACCAAGCACTTTCCACTGGTCGGATTGTAAAGTTGATACACCATATTCTGAAATAAAGATGCAGTTTATTTGAGCCCCGTTCTAGGAAAACAGGGCTTAATGCATGTGCATATGTTGTCATACTAGTATAAACAGCCTAATCAGGGACAAAACTTTCTGCTTTCATGGAATTTTTCGTTTAAAGGAGGTCCATTCTATATGACAATCAATTATTGTTGGAAAATGTCAACTCTGATCAGCCTGTTCAGACTGCACAGGCTAATCTGTGATGACACTTTACGAGCGAGCATTAAGCCCAGTTTTCCCACAATGAGGCTCATTTTTCTTCACTTCAACAACACATCAACCATTTTCTGAAAAGCAGACACAGTTATTTTCTATTGTCCCATAACAATCCATTAGTCCTCTAATGTCAAGTGAGACCAAGACAAAACAAATGCTTTCCACAGTAGTGATGAATATGGTGAGACCAACACCGGTAATGCTCTTCAGATATTAATTTTGTGGATTTTTAGGGAGTCCTTTCAACAACAAATTCAAATGTTCAACAAATGTTTCCGTCCAAAGTCTCATACTAGACATAATGAACAAAGCCACAAATTAAAGCTCCATAGGAAATTTTGGATTTTACGATTCCATTTTATGTCAACAAAATAAAATCAATCCACACTATCCTACAACGGTGTATGTTGTAACCTGTTGTTATAAGACAAGTTGAAAAAAATGTAAAAAATATATTTGAAGAAGGATATTGAATATTGCTAATGCATAATTTGATATCTAAAAGAGCAATCCATTCAATTTGATTTTCCTTATGTTGAAAATAGTAAGAGTACGCCAATGTCAATAGACTGTCCGTTAGACAAACAGACATCCATTGTTTTATCAGTATAGCCCCTCTTCTTGATTGAGGGAATAGTACAATACTAAATTGTGAAATTATCATTTGTCAGATTTTAAAGTCAATACACTTAAGTCAGAAAAATACAAGCAGTTTCTTTCCTTGTTTCAACACAAGATTGTCAAAAAATGATATTAAATTAATAATTTGTTTTGTTAGATCTTCATCGTTGTCAACAGTATTTAATTCATATCACTTTCCCAACTCACACTTTCCCAGCAATAGTTGGTTCACCAGCACTAACAGCACACATGTACACCAGTAACCCTCAACTACCATACTTGAAACAGAGTTAGAGAATGGCCATAGAAAGCATTTAATGACCATTCACACAAGTCATGTGGCTGGGCCGGGATCAAACCCAGGACTCTTATGATTTGTAGCAATATTAAAATGACAATGTTAACCCTATTGACAATATTCAGGCCTGCTTAAAACCTGCAAGCCTATGATTTGTAGCAAACTTTACATGACAATGTTACCCCTATTAACCATATTCAGACCTGCTTAAAACCTGTGATCCTATGATTTGTAGCAAAATTCACATGACCATGTAACCCCTATTGACAATATTCAGGTCTGCTTCAAACCTGCGATCCTATGATTTGTAGCAAAATTCATATGACAATGTTACCCCAATTGACTATATTCAGGTCTGCTTCAAAACCAAGAGCCTATGGTTTGTAGCAAAATTCATATAACAATGTTACCCCAATTGACAATATGCAGGTCTGCTTCAAACCCAGAATCCTATGATTTGTAGCAAAATTCACATGACAATGTTACCCCTATTGACTATATTCAGGTCTGCTTCAAAACCAAGAGCCTATGGTTTGTAGCAAAATGTACATGACTATGTTAGCCCCATTGACAATATTCAGTCCTGCTTCAAAACCGCGAGCCTATGATTTGTAGCATAATTCACATGACAATGTTACCCCTATTGACAATATCCAGGTCTGCTTCAAACCGGCAAGCCAATTTTTTGTTGCAAAATCACATGACAATGTTACCCCTATTGATAATATTCAGAACTGCTTTGAAACTGTCACATTTGCCTCGCCTCTAATACACAGATTCAAGCTTAATGGGTTGTTCAATAAGTAATCAAAGTAACACATCATTATTACCCTTATAGACCATATCCAAGCCTGCTTCACTTTCATGCCGTCGCATTTGCCGAGCCTAGCGTACCCTGACTCCCCCACTTTGTCTGCCGCTTCCAGACAGAACTTCTGTGACAGCATGAGCTCCTGATCCGAGGTCTCGTACCATTCCTTGAATGACCAGAAGACGATTCCATGTTGAAAATAACATGATATCAGCCATGTTTCGGGAAAACTTGGCTTTATGCATGTGCGTAAAGTGTCGTCCCAGATTAGCCTGTGGAGTCTGTACAGGCTTATCAAGTACCACACATTCGGCTTTTATGGAATTTTATGTTGTAATGAAGTCTCTTCTAAAAGAAAAAAAATACAATTAAGGCGGAAAGTGTCGTGCCTGATTAGCATGTGCGAACTGCACAGGTTTAATAAGCCCAGTTTATCCAGAACGAAGGCCATATAAGAAGCCTTGTCCTGAAAGTTAATTTTCAATCATATTTTTATCTAAATAGTGTAATATATAGACAAAGTGAGATATAATTGATATTTTACTGCATTTTTTGGTTCTTTTTTTGTTTTATTGTGATTATGCTTCAGTGCTCCAACTAGGATTTGAAAAGGGCAGAATGGACTCTTGTCAGAGGTGCCATTTAGCACACATTGGTCTTAACCCTGTGGCATATTTTCAATATAACATGTAAAATAAATCATACAACATGTGCTTTCGTTTAAAGCTAAAATACGAATATCACTTTGTAAAATCATAAATTTTATTGTAACTACTTAGAAAATTAGCTATAAAAATGTGATCAGATAAGAAAACAAGAGATGTGTTTGTCAGAAACACAATGCCCCCTTCTGCGCCGCTTTGAAGCCATACATTTGACCTTTGACCTTTGAGGTGCAGCTCAACGAGAAGTAAGTAAGAGATTAAATGCAGAAATGAAAATTATTATATTATTTTGACCTTTGACCTTGAAGGATGACCTTGACCTTTCACCACTCAAAATGAGCAGCTCCACGAGATACACATGCATGCCAAATATGAAGTTCATGTGTTCAATATTAAAAAAGTTATGATCAAACTTTAACGAAGGTTAAAGTGTTAGTAAAGAAAAATACAATGATATTTGACCTTTGACCTTGATAAATGACCTTGACCTTGACTTTTCACCACTCAAAATGAGCAGCTCCATGAGATACACATGCATGGTAAATATCAAGTTGCTATGTTCAATATTGCAAAAGTTATCAAACTTTAACAAAGGTTAAAATTTTGGGACAGGCAGGCAGGCAGGCAGACAGACAGGACAAAAACAATATACCCCCAATCTATCAATCCGGGGGCATAAAAAAGAGAATAGAAAAGGCAAAGCGGGAGCTTCAAGGGAAAGTAGAGGCGGAAAGGTGCTGTGCAATACCAATTAGGCATAGATGGCGCACTTATACTACATATGACTACAAGGAGACAATTTACAAATTATCATTTTCTCACACATGGATGATGGCATATCACAATTACTGAAACAAGTATTCTCTAAATACAATCAGGAGTATCCATATTTCCACACATTCAACTCATTTAAAATGACAAATGTACTTACAATTGTAAAATAACTACTTGAAACAGAGCTTTGTCACAAACAGGACTAATTCCCCAGCATGGATTTGACAGATATCACCCTTTGGTTCAAAAAGGTACCATGTGACATTGAAATTAGATGGCACATGGTATTTTTTTGCACCAATGGGGCGTATCATGTTCCAGGGCAAATACCTCAGGAATGTATACAGTGATCCAGCTAGGATTTGAAAAGGGCAGGGGGGCTATTTTGTCAAAAGGGCACTTTCGATGCGCAGTATTTTGTGAAAAGGGCACTTTCGACGCACAGTATTTTGTGAAAAGGGCACATTCGAGCGCGCTGGTGTTTCTGGAATGCTTTCTATTTCATGTTAATTTATATGTTATAAATAATTGTATTATTCCCATTATTATTAAACCATTCAAATATAATGTCTACAATGAGGATTAAACTAATTACAATGTAATAAGAGATTTATGAATAATCATATGTAAAAAAAAAAAAAGGAGGTTCGGGGGGCAGGGCGGAGGTTCGGGAGGGCAGGGCGCGGCGCCCTTCGATTTAGGCCTAGCTGGAGCACTGGTATAGGACACTAAGGGTTTATTAAATGTCTTGCACATATTTACTTCATGGTGATGACGTTTTCACTTGCAATTCACTTGTGAAATGTGAAAGAAGTTTGCTCCATAATTATAACATTTCGGAAGACATACCAATCCACAAACAGGGCTTTTTTTCCTTCAGTGAGAATGGCTGTTTTTCACAATTTTGGGAAGTTCGGGACTCAAATGTTCACAATTAAAGAAAGTGCGCGACTCAAAGTTTCACAATTTTATTAAGTTCGTGATTCATTTTGAACTGTTCATGACTCATTTTTTCACAAATGGAGGGGGGAGGGCCAAGGCCACTTCTCAAAGCAGGAAAAAAAGCTCTGACAAACTGTTGAGAGTGACTGAGTAAAATATGCAAAACATGAGCCAATGCAATTCAAGGCTGTAATAACCAGTTCAAATACTCTTAAAAATAATTTCGGACTCTTTCATATTAATTGGGCCTGAAATGTCAATGTTCTTTCTTTCAGTTGGCTCCGTAGTAAGGGGAATCACAACACAAGCAGGGTACCTACCATTCTGCTACTGGCGCATTGTCCAAGTAATATTTTCACATCCCTCGTAATGTTGCCTCCTTCTGGCTGCAGGCAAAGCTGAGTGGATTTGTGCTCAATCTGACCGTGTTTAACATAGACCGGCTGATTACCCGTCTTGGGAACCGTAAGTTTGACATTGCTCGATTCCCCTGGTACCTGTAACTCGGGGTATATGTGTTTCAAATACCACTTGAAGGGTTTGCAATTCAACTTTTGCCTGAGAGCCACTCTGTCAAAAATGTCGCCATACTGCACGCTTGTTGCGTAGCTTTTCGTAGAAAAGAAATGTTGCTGAAAGAAACACAATGACCTAGTATAATGAAAATAAGTCTATATTCTAACTAAACTTTTATTTTTTATCTGAGTTAGATCCTCAAGCTCACTTTTGTGTTCACATAAGATTGTTTTGTTTTTTTAGTTTTGAGCCTGACTCAACCCTAAGTTTAAGGAGGAATTTGTGCATATTCTTATAGCCAAGATTAGAGCTGACAGACATTCTTAATTCTCAGCTGATTGGAAGCTCAAATTTAATCTTTAAAGTTGAGCTCAAAAATTGCTTTTGTTCTTGAAACTGGGCCAATATGAGCAGGGTTCGACATTAACTTTTTTTACAGCCAGACCATCGGACCAGCTCCTCTTAAAATGTACTAGCCCGAATCTGATGTCTACTAGACCATAAATGACATAGCAAATAAACAGAATTGTGTCGTGTGACTGTTTAATCAGGTTTTATCAGAAAATAATTTGTGAACACAAGAAAGTTATTTTGATGCACAGAGTAAAAAATAAAATAAAACTATTTAACAATATAAATTGTTTGTTGTAATTTCACTGTTTATCACCAGTTAAACAAATGATGTCTGTACAGCAGGTGACATTTATTAAACGTTATCAAATTCTGGCCTCCTTGACCGCTGTGCTCCATGCTACCACAACTCCAAGGCCCATTTCAATCATAATCTGTGTCAGTTTTACCTTCGGATTCTTCTTTATTAACTTATTTGTCGTACGAAAATCCAATCTTGAACAAAGCCATTCTTTAAATTACATTCTCTCGTCTGCTATGCCAAAATGTTTACATTGACGATACCGATTTTCGATAGAACAAAGTTCTACAACACTGCAGAAAATCATTAACTCTTTCAGTGCTGGAACCGAATTTTGAAGGTCTTTGCAAACAGTTTGGATCCAGATGAGACGCCACAGAACGTGGCGTCTCATCTGGATCCAAACTGTTTGCTATTCTGATAGTATTCTTTGAAAAAAATTGAAGAAAATGCTAATTTTAGAAATTCAGCAGACAACATTTTAGCAGACTACAAATTTCCCAGCATGCAAAGGGTTAATATTCATGACAACTTTACCAATGGAAACAAGCTATTTCTGCTGGAAGCTCTCCTTCGCGTCTAAAAATAGCGAAGAATCATGTGAATGCTCCGCGTTTATTTATATACGCTAGTTTTGTTCTGATGTAAATAATGGATACAATAGTTATTTTACACATTAAGAGAAAAAGGTTTTCGGTTAGTTATAGTTATATGAATCAATATAGATTTTGTATGTACGACCAGTCGGACAAGCTAGCCCACAGTTTTACTAGCCCGACCACCGATCTTACTAGACAATGTCTGTCGGACGTGCCTTAGTGTCGAACCCTGAATGAGGTGAGTTGCTGGCAGACTGGATTGAGTTTAACCCATTTATGCCAAGTGGACTCTCCCATCTTTCTAACTTTGATCAATTTATTTCCAAAATTAGGGATGTCTAGTATATTTATTTCTATATTTAGAATAATTCTTACAGAGATTCCTTTAAGCAAAGAGTGCAGACCCTGATGAGGTCATCTGGGTCTACGCTGTTTGCCAAGGCTTTTTTTCTAGACACTAGGCATAAATGGGTTAAACCTTTTTATTTTAGCTCAAAGCTTATTATAAACACTCTTCAGTCTGTTTCCTGGAACAAGAACCAGAACTTGGTGTCTCTGGGGGCGGAGATCTAAAGACTGCTCCCACAGCGGTGATCTGGTGTCGCTAGGCAGACACCATGTCCACTATGCCACGACGACCAGACTGGATTTAATGCAAACTTGTTCAAAGCAATCATGAAATAATAAAATATTGAAAGTGATTTTATATACCTCCACAAACGAAGTTTAGGGGGGTATATAGGAGTGAGCTTGTCTGTCGGTCGGTCGGTCTGTCGGTCCGTATTAAGTGTCCGCTCTCTAATTCAAGTTGTTTTCATCCGATCTTCACCAAACTTGGTATGAAGTTGTATCTAGATGATTTCTAGGTCAAGTTTGAATATGGGCCATGCCGGGTCAAAAACTAGGTCACAAGGTCACTTAGTGTGTTTTAAACATTGAGCATTGTGTCTGCTGTTTTTTGTGAAGACAACATGCAAAATATTCTGTGTCCATGCGGCATGTGGGAGTATTCGTCACGTCTGTGACAAAGCTCTAGTTTTTAAAAAATTCACCATAAAAATGATCTTTGATCTAATGACATTTGTGGACATTGCTCCTTGGGCCGTATATCTCATATGTTGCGAATGATTCGCCCCTTCACAGAGGTGTGAATAACATCCTCAAGTCATGGAGATTATATTTCAATAATCATATTAGCCGCGTTAAGGGTAAAGTGTCGTCCCAGACAAGCCTCTACAGACTGCGCAGGCAAATCAGGGACGACACTTTCCTCTTAGACTTTGATTTTGTTTTTAAGACACTCAATTTAAATATAAAATCCGTATAAGCTGAAGCAGGCTTTTTCCGCTCCATTTTGGGAAAACGCCACACTGGAATTTTGGGAATTTCGCGTCGTGAAAACCCCAATTTTGGGAAAAAAGATAATCGCAAAATTGGCTCAATTGGGAAAAATTATCGCATGTAAATAGTGTTTCTTATATTTCAAAGAAGCCGTTAACTGGTAAAAAACGACTTTTAAAATTTTACAAAATATTATGAACATGTGTGATAAGTGCAGGTTTTTTAATCTGAATTTGGGGAAAAGGTATCGCGATCGTGTGGATAATAAAGTTACAAAGCGTTGTGTGTTCAGGTTCTTCCTTTTACTTCAGATTCAAAACAAATATAAACATGACGTATATAAACAACAACAAATATGGCGTGACGTCAGGGACGTAATACACTTAAGCGCGGCGCGGCAAATAACGTTACGTACATTCACAACAAAAGGCCTGGCCTTTTTTGAGTTGTAAAAAATCGGATTTTGAGGAAAATAAGGGAAGTCTTAAATAATCATTAACATATTTTACAGTTTTTAAAACAAATTCAAGGCAACAAATAATTTAATTATGCAAGACTTTTTTCTATTTTCTACACCGGATCAGGTTAACTTATATATTTTAAGGTTAAAAAAAAAAAAAAGATTTTTTTTTTTTTTTTTTTTTGGAATTGGGAATTTTTTTTTTCAATTGGAAAAAAAAACAACCAGATTTGCACCGGGAATGGGGCCGAATTTCGGACCCGTGGCATAGGGCGGAAAAAGCCTGTGAAGGTATCGTCCCTGGTTAGCCTGTGCAATTAGCACAAACCTGAATAGAATTCTTCGCCTAGAAGTGACTTTCTTTAAGCAGAAAAGTCCATAAAGCTGAAAGTGTCATCCCTAATTAGCCTGTACGGACTGCACAGGTTAATCAGGGACGACACTTTACACACATGCATTAAGAATTCCCAGAACTGGTCTCATATTATGAATACAGATGCACGTACAATGTACTCATCCATCCAGACTTTTGCCACCCGAACTGAGTTCCTCAGCATGGTATCTTCACCACTCGGCGATTCGTATGGGCGACGCTGGCGGAAAATGTGACCAACGCGGGAACATGGAACAATCTCCAGCTTTCCCCCGCACTGCCAAAACTGACATGGAAAAGTACAGAGCAGGGATGTCATGATTATTTAAAACCAGTGATTTTCACATAAATTTAAATGCTTTGACAAGGGATCTACCAGTAGCAGACTCCAACTTAACATAACGAATCAAGATTCCTGAAAATTCAACCAATTTTTTTATTCTTTGATGCTATGAATTTGATTGGCAATTGGTTATTAATGACATACCTGCCAGGGGCTCATGTTAGAAAACATTGAAGGACATATTTTACATTATCATAATTATGTTGTAATTCAATACATGGGTTGATGAATACAGTCTAGGTAATTACTCGAAATGATATCTCCAGGTTTTCCCCTCCCCACGTGTCCAGGCCTGCATCGTACTCGCCCATATCCCTGAAGACTTGTCTGTACACGGCAAACAGCCCCCCAGCCATTGTGGGCGTCTCGATGGGCTGAATATAGCTTTCATTGTCTGCAATAACTCTTATATATCAGCCTCGTTCTGGGAAAGCGTGACTTCATGGATGTGCATAAAGTGGCATCCCTGGGGTCCGTTTCATCAACGATCGTACGACAAAATTGGAATACGACACATATTTCAAAGACGCTTTTTAACTAAACACCAAATAATAATACTATTATTTTTCTGTATATCTATTCATTTCATAGTTTTCTCACATATGGTTTATATTTTGAATGCATATTGATGAACAGCTTTTGTATTTTCAGTCTCCAAAATAAGGTCGTAAATTAAGATTGTCGTACGATCTTTGATGAAACGGCACCCAGATTAGTTTGTGCAGTCTTCACAGGCTTATCAGGGACAACAATTTGCGTTTTTATAAAAAATTGAAATGAATTCTCTTCTTAAATAAAATCCAGTACACGCAAAAAATGATGTCCCTGGTTAGCCTATGTGGACTGCACAGGCTAATCTGGGACAAAGCTCTATGCGTATGGGTTATGCCCAATTGTTTTTGGAGTGTGGCTCAGTAGGTAATTATGTCCTTGACTTGAAACAAGTCGACTTCTATTTAAGCCATCTTGATATGCTGAATTAAGTTTTTAAATCCTGCCAAGAACGCAACAGCAATCTATATGAATAATAATGGATCTTGATAGAATTAATATTTCCATCATGTTGAGGAATACACAAACACTTGTAATAGATTTTAATTGAGTAAAACCAATCCGTATGTTATTGAAGCCATAGTAATTCTTCATAGACTAATCAGTAAATGACATTTTCATCGTCAGCATGAAATACAAAAGGTTTCAAAGATACCATTGTTCATCAACTCAAGACTGCCTGCAGTTATAGGATAAAGAAGTATTATACGCCAACTAAAAAAAGCTGTTGACCAGGGCCTTTTCCATGGATTTTAAAGTTAATGTACCTGGTAATAAGATCTTCTTTTTAAGATACACTTCAACACTGTTATTTCGAAGTCGTCGGGACCGTTAAAAAAACTTCGGATTAACGATAATTTGAAATAAACATTTGACAGACTTAGATTTGATTGATTCTGTAAAAATAAAACGTTGTGGAATCCGTATGGTTCGGTTACAAGATACTATTAATAATTGTTGTACTTAAAAACGTAAACTAGTCATATAGCAATAGATTTTTACTTGTTACAAACGGAGGAATAAAACGATTCTTTTTCTGCTTTTTATTTTTCTCTTATTACCAAAGATATAAAATATAATGAATAGCACAAATCAGCAAATTCACACACTACGCGCATACGACAAAAATGTAATTATCGGCTTTTGACAGGCCACGCTCAGACGACAAAGGTGTGAAATTACGCTCACTGTTTTGCAGTTTTGACTTCGGATTAAAGATAGTTAATTAGGTGCGAATTAAAGTGTTGGGACCGACAGAATCACTTCGAATTAACGATTTCTTCGGTTTAACGAAGTTCGGATTACCAATGAAATTTTACATTAAACAAAGAAGAACCAAAATTGGGACCCGAATACTTCGAAATAACAGTAACTTCGGATTATCGGTGTTCGAAATAAAAGTGTTGAAGTGTATATCATGCACTTTCATCAGTGATAATGAGACTTATATTAGAACATATGGCACAAACTGTTAAAACGGCATTTATTAAAAACAAGGGCCATAGCTTACACTTCATATAGCATTTCAATCAGAGAACTTAGCCTAATATCATAACCGCAAAAGCTCATAAAGTTGTGTAAAAATGAGATGAAAACTGTTGGATGTAGAGATTACAGTCGTCAAACAAATATATGCTGCAATCTATGTCCTCTGAAACACTTGCTTACTTTTAAAATAATCTGCTGGCAATTGCTCCCATTGGAAGTGCAGGCCCCAGTTAAAACCACCTTTGACCAGAGGGGATTCTTTGTACTCGAACGTTCCCGAGTTGATCGCATCAATCACAGGTACAGCGATTGTTGGCTTTTTGGTGCTCGCTAGAGACGTTAGAAGTGGCTCTAACCATTGCGCATTTACTTCACAGTGACTATCTAAGAACACTAGTACCTGAAAAAAACTACAGGAAGTAATACAATACCAAATATGTGGAAGATATCATACTTAACTTTACCAAGTACAGTGTTACTTGATTCATTTATTTAAATTTTCTGAATAAAAGTATTTTTTTAAATAACAAAGGGAGACAATTCAATTGATCAACAATACCAGGTAACACGAGTTACTCCCCTTTGATATCGAAAACTGCTATTTTAACTGATATATCCAATTTTCTGAATTAATAAATCCTTTAAAAGCATGCATTTTTTGCATGACCTGCCTTAACCAATAAATTTTAAGTAGCCCATAACCATTACATTTAAGGATTTTTCATATTCCACAAAACACGAGGTCTAGACTTATAAATCCACAAGAAACATTGAATCAAATCACTGGAATTAAGAGATACCCCCCCCCCCCCAATGTCATAATCTTAGTATGTATTAATATGCTACCCACTTAAGACTTTAATAAGATCCTTGTTTGTGAATATCTCACTACCTCTCCAGTGGCAACGTGGGCACCATACATTCTTGCGCGTATCAAGCCTTGTCGTGTTGGAGTTCGAACCAAAGTCACGTTTGGGTGAAGCTCCCAGATGTATATGGCTAGTTTTTCCTGCAGATGGGCTGTGCAAAAAAGCTTTCTGTGTTAAATTTGTTCTAAGTAGAATGTTACAACGTTAAAATATGTTTTGCATTTCTGTCAGAAATTCCATGTATCAGTACATAAGAAATGTAGAATATTTGAAATATCTCAATATGTTTTGTGCAGATATGTTTTTAATTCGCAATTATTAAATGCATTGGTATCAGTTTGGAGAAAGGGATTAATCTGTAATTCTTAAGTTCATTAAATATTTGAAGTTAGTATCATCATACTTTTGTTCATATTTGTTCTCTTAAATAATGTTGACATTAAATCCAGGCCTTTTCCTGATCATTTTGAAAAATGAGATTTCAGGATTTTTCGCATAAAAAGTCCGCTGAATTTGAAAACTGAATTAATATAAATCCTAATAATAATTTAACCTATAACAACAAAATTATATAACTTATTGCTATAAAATTTGTAAATTGCAACTGACATAAAATTTATAATTAATAATCATCAGACACTTATTTGAAAAGATATATTTTTTTCGAAATTGGGATTTTTTACCAATTTGCATTGATAATGGATCTGTTTCACGAACCGTAGATATATCTGGAGAAATTGAATACACCCACTTTAAAACAGTTGATACATACACAGGTTGAGATCACTTGCATCATCAACCAGCACTATTTCATGTAAGAGACTGGTAGGTGTCCTGTTGATAACAGAGTGCACGGTCCGCAGAAGAATTGACCAGGCTTCGTTGTAGAAACAAATGATCACGCTGGTCTTTGGGAGGTCAGATCTGTAAGTCTGGGTGTGACAGCTGGAATCAATTCAAGAATGCTAGTATTTTATCTTTGTTTGTTTGGACCTGTTTCTTAACCTGTATTTGTTCTAATCTGGCTGAGAAAAAAAACCTTTCCCATTTTGCTATTTATGCAAAAATATTTGGCATATTTTTTAAGAAGAGGGGAACATTTATTACATGATTATGCTTATCATCATAAAGAAACCTTTAAACCAGCTACTTCAAGTATAGTTCACAGTGGCGTAATGGATATCGTGTCCACCTAGCAGCTGGGAGGTCACTGTGGGAGCGTTCTTAAGATCTCCCCAAGAGACACTAAGTTCAAGTTATAGTCCCAAGAAACGGACTAGAGTGTTTCAAATAAGCCTTAGGCTTTCTATGCAATCAAGCTAAAATAAATAGGTTTAAACTAACTGATACACTTTATTAGGGTTACACTAAGCAATTTATGATATAAATGTTATATAATGTGATGGAGTCAAAATTAGGTCATGTAATATACTATAGCATCAAAGAATAAAATACCATTCTACATGCAATATTTTTATCAAAACAAATTGATTTGATAACATGCCGAGTTCAAACTTAAATTAAAAAAACAAACATGTTAAAACAAGAGATGTGTTTGTCAGAAACACAATGCCCCCTATTGCGCCACTTTGAAGCCATATATTTGACCTTTTACCTTGAAGGATGACCTTGACCTTGATCTTTCACCACTCAAAATGTGCAGCTCCATGAGATACACATGCATGCCAAATATCAAGTTGCTATCTTCAATAATGCAAAAGTTATTGCAACACTTTAACCAAGGTTAAAGTTTTGGGACACACACATACAATGACAGACAGACAGACAGGACTAAAACAATATACCCCCTCTTCTTCGAATAAGGGGGCATAAAAATGTTTACTTACAGTTGATGTCTCGTGTCAGGAATGGCTCTGTTCAGACTCAAACGGCTACTTAGTAGCTCATTGAACGCATACAGACTTGAACCTATTATCAACAGAAATAAAAGTAATCACTTCAGGAATAAGGCACAAAAATAAGTTTGTGTCCGATATTCCTAACTTTTGCATGTTCAGTGAATTGTTTATACAGAGTTATTCAGTCTACAGGGCTTTTTTTCCTTCTTTGGGACCTGCCGAAAATCGGCCCTTTCCCCTCAGATTTTTTTCCCCTCAGCAGGAAAACTTTCCCCAGACTTCAATTTTTTCCCCTTAAAAATTTTTTTTTTTTTTTTTTTTTTTTTTAAACTTTAAATACATAAGTTAACCTGATCCAGTGTAAAAAATATAACATATTGCAAAATTAAATTATCTGTTGCCTTGTATTTGTTTTTAACAGCAAAATATGTTGAATTGATTATTTAAGACTTTCCTTATTTTCCCCAAGATACGGCGCTTCACGTGATTTTTTCCCCCCAAATCTGTATTTCGCGCAATTTTTTTTCCCCTCAAAAAAGGCCAGGCCCTTTCCCCAAAATCAGATAAAAAACCCTGGTCTACATAATAGCTAAATCTGAAAAATGAATTAATTTTTAACCTTAGATTATTTCTGATATCAATGCAACAGTTTACTTAAATACAATGTCACATGTGAGAGGATTAATAGAATGGAGGTTGATAGAAAATAAAATGGTGATGATGCTTATTGATATGTACCTTCCTCCTTTTGCTTTTGATCTTTGTCGTCATTTATCCTGCCAAGCATCATAAGTTTTTCAGCATCATACACCAGATCTGAAGGATGAGACATTCTCAAACGTTCTGGTTTAAACCTTTCAGCTGATCGCTCAGAATGAGCATGTACAAGTCGCAATTTTCTCTGGTCTCCACCACCAGTTGACGATGACAAGAGCTTTGAATTTAAAACCACGATTGTTATGAAGAAAATAACTGGTACACCAAGCACACCAGCTTTTTGGTAGCGTTTCAAACGAGAAAACTGCATCTTCAGTATATCAAACATGTGTCATGTTCTCAAAACAGACCTGAACTTAATCGTACCAATTGTATCTGTTTAAGACAATGGCATGTTTATGGTCACGAAAATGTATTGCAAACATATATATTTTTATCAATAGCACATGGCAATCTAGACTCTGAGTCTGATGAACACCGTTTAATCAATTTGTTTCTGAATGTATCTGTTTTATTTAATTGCATTTGTAGCAACAAGAAATCAAACACAGCAACTAAAGAGTCTTTTCCGGGTGCAAGTACACAACATTCTAAGTTTTCCTAAATCCCGAACACGTTTGCCATGAAATTACATGTATTATTGATGGCTCAATAGACAGAATATACAACGAATCGCATGTATTTAAACATTTACAATTTGTTGTTCTTCGTGTATATAAAAATCTCCACTTAATTTATTTAAATCACACAATTTCGTGATATGGATGAAATAGTTTGTAGGACGGGAAATAGAGCACATTAAATAAGATTTGTCTCCCTTAAATTTGGCATTCTGGGATGGAATTCGCCATCAATCAGGAAAAGGGTGTTAATCGCGAGAAATCGATTTTCGTCATCATTATGGAACGACTGAAGCTTGAACGCAATAAGTGATTTGCAATCATTTTAGTGCATTTCTTGAATTAAACAACACGCATTTTATTGATTATAAGTGCAATAAGGAGCAGAATGACGAGCCATCAAACTGTGCAAGAGAAACAAAAATCACTGAAAGTGAAAAAAGCAAAGAGAAAACTGTTTAGGGCCAATGAACCATTGTTGAGTGTATTCATGTGGGGAATTAATCACTCGGTATATATGTTCTTAACTTATAATTATTACTTAGTAATTAACTAGAAAGTTATTTGTAAACAGATTAAGTCTGTTGTTATTAAGCATCAATGACCAGATTTTTGGGATAAGTCAGATGCCATTCATGTTCACTCTCTCAGTCTTCATTATTGTCAAAATGTCAAAGCATTTTTTTTTACTGGGTGACACATTTCTCCTTTAGACCCATCACACATGGCGCTTAGACTTGCTTTTCGAGGAAATATTTATCTTGTCGGGGTAAACATTATTATCATCGAATATCCCAACATTGTGGGAGTTCTAACATCGTGGTATCCATTATTCTCGTGACCTCTCGTCGCGTGCGTTATTTTTTCTCGTGCGACTTATGTCAAAAGAGACAGCAGTTTGTTTACACAGCGTCCGAGAACAAAATCAACGAAAATGCGATTCAAACAGGTAAATAAGGATAAATGTACACGATGCGGGCCGCGATTTTTGCCTAAATCACAGACACACGGTGGTCATTATTTATTTTGGGTGAAAAATCACCGCTATCTCGCACGTTTCATCACGCTAGGTCGAGCATGATCACCGTGAATGCGATAAATATAATCTCCGCGGTGATTCACTGCGATTCACCGCGTTCCCGGTCAACGTGGTGAAGAACGATTTTCCTACGTTACATGTACATATATAATCTTCACAGAGATTATAGCAATATGGGATTATTAGCATTGTTGGCAGATATAATTGAGTATCCTTTTTAAAATATCAACATGTATTTCACACCCATGTCCCTGACAGTTCAACATTGCTCGAGAAATAGTAAAGACAAACGTTTACTATTGTTCCATCAATTGAATTTTACACGCTACTATTTTATTAAAAAGATCTAGCTGCCCAATCCGGATTGGAGACGCGTACATCATCTGAAGCAATGTGCACATTTAAATTTAGATGCACATGTAAAAGTCATTTTCTGAAAATTGGGACGAAGTGAAAGTATTCATTTTACAAATAAACCATTTGAATTTTATTCAAATGGTCGACATTTTTTATATTTGTGTCGTCTGTGTATTTTAGCAAGTTTTATGCAATTATATATAGTTTATTTCAACATTTAAAGCAAGTCTCGTTTCCGAGATTAAACTATGTAAATTTCTTTGATATGGTTACTGACCTACAAAATCATTGACAGATGACATCCGATGGTAATTGTATGAAGTATGCAGAGAAGCTGATGAAATGTTAAAACAAGCGCGTAGAAGTAAAAATATCAGGTTATAATCTGTACCTGTTTCTTATATCCGCGAATTATCGCTGAGTGCCTTGGCATGATTCGGAGTGAATACTCATTGTGGCTGCGGAGAAACTTCGAGAACAAAAGAAACTGTAGCCGCGAACTTTGTTGGTTTTGCGTGAGCCATACTGTACAATTGTTATTTCAACCAATAAAGATATTGTTTGGAAATCAGGATTCGACATTCCGCAAGTACGGTGTTTACTTTCAAATTGGAATACATTTTAGCGATATAATCATTAATGTGATCGTCAATAATAATGACATTAGTTAATAAGTTGAAATTTAAATATAGTAGTCAACGCCAATCACTGCGATTCGCGGTGTTTTGCGATGATTCAACAGCTGATCTTTATCGCGAGATGGTCGCAGTGAAATCACGGCAGAATCACCGCGAATCACCCGTAGCGTGTTATCACGGTGAATAACCGCGATTTGCGGCGAATCACCGCGCTTTGCCATGTTGGCCCAAACGCGGTGATTGGTGATTTAGGCAAAAATCGCGGGCCGCGTAGTGTATTACCACCTTTCTGAAAAATGATATTTTACTATTTCATGTTCATAGCATGTGAAAAATGACCGATATAACGCCCCAAAGTGTTGCCCCCATTTTTTTTTCGTTTACAGAGCAGACGACATGACCTTTCCAGGGGCGCGTATGCAAATGAGTATTTAAATTTTAGGCCGAGCAATTTTTATTTTTCGATTAAAGTGACTTGATATTTTAGCTGTTTTCTACATTTTATCAATGGTGCAATAAAATAGCACTGAGTTAAATGGGTTAAAGTCTCTATAACGCTCAAAATCAACGAAACTTTCGTAAGTATTTCCTAAAATAAAGTTAACATCTAAACAATCAGTGTTCCTTATAGCAATAGCCACAATTTCAACGCTAGATGTGGTACGATTACATAGATTTTTGTAGATACAAAATGATCGTTTTTATTTATTTGTGACCACAAAAATTCCATGTTAATTTATTGCGATTTATATATCTATTGATACGACACAGGAACACTAAAATGGTACCATGTTAAAACCATAATAAAAACGAGCATTTTGTATCCACAAACATCTAGTCTACCAGACCACATCTGGCGTTGAAATTTCGACAATGGCCATAATGAACAATGATTTTTAATTCTTTAGCTTTATTTTACGAAATATTGTACAACATTTTCATTGATTTTGAGTAGAAATGTCACTTTAAAAGGGACAGGTAACTACAATTATTAGATGTGGTTCTGCAAGTGGTGTAGCTGTTCAACCCTTTTTTGTCTTTGCTGGTAAACGATGTATTCCAGATCTCATGAAGGGTGCATCACCAGGAGTTAGAATTTGTTAATCCCACATAAAAAATTCTCAGCTAAATGAAAGTTGATTAGTTTCAGTAAACAATTGTTTTGATTGGCCTTATGCAAAAAATAACATTTTGAAACCGGAAGTTGATCAATTTTAACCTGGAAGGTTTACCGCGAACTTAGGATACATAGGGACCGAGACGCTGAGCAATGGGTATGCAATGAAAAGGTAAATTATATAATATTTTGCTGCATGTTTTTTGTTTTATCTATACCGTAGTAACATTAACCGATAATCAATGTAATATTTAAGTGTTGAACCGCCAAGATCTCTTGACATTTTTTGTCGCGCGAGGCCAATTTTCGTTATTACCACGATGTTAGGATACTCGAGGATAATTAACAGTTGTGTGCAGAAGTATGCCAGTCCAAAGTTATGACAGCCCAGACCACAACAGCATAGTAACTTACAGCTGCCCAATTTCAGTACTTAATAATGTATAATGGGCAAACTTGTACGACTAGCATCCGATTTTTAAAGCCAAAATGTTAAAACAAAATGCATTTGTTTATGCCCTCAGTAGAAGTCTGTCTATACGTTTCTGGATTTTTTTCCAAAATGCTTTCAGATATATACTTGATTTTTGTTGTGTGAGTCTATTCTACATGAGTCACAGATTTAAGTTTTGTTGTGGTCCATCAATTTTGGGGGAAATTAAGGGCCTTGGACTAAGACATATGTCTCTAAAATAACAGTTTTCCAGACTTTTTAGCTCAACTGATTGCTCAGGTGAGCTTTTGTGACCGGTCTTTGTCCGTCTTCCGTCCGTCAGTCCGTCCGTCACACTTTTCTGGATCCTGCGATAACTTTCAAAGTTCTTAATATTATTTCATAAAACTTGAAACATGGATAGATGGCAATATGGACATTATGCACGTCATTTCATTTTGAAACATGGATAGATGGCAATATGGACATTATGCACGTCATTTCATTTTGTTCCTACGTGAACAATTATGGTTGCTATGGCAATAAATGGACAAGAAATACAGCTGAAAATGGTGGTTTTCTGGATCCTGCGATAACTATAAAAGTTCTTAATATTTTTTCATGAAACTTGAAACATGGATAGATGGCAATATGGACATTATGCACATCATTTCATTTTGTTCCTACGTAAAAAATTCTGGTTGCTATATATGGCAACAAATAATTTTAAAAAATCTGACAATGGTGGAATTTCTGACAATGGTGGATTCGGTAGGGGACTATATTGCTTGGCAATAGTCTTGTTATAACTATTGTTTGACTTATGCTTATATAAAGTAGTTTCATTTTGTTTATATTATTCAGTTGATATCGCTTATAATTACCCGATAATCCCATATAATCCAGTTTTATAGCAAATTTCGGTAAATATTTACGATAAAAGTGCTCAAGACACACACACATTCGCAATTATTCTTAAGTATCAAATACATTTTGGCATTTGTTACTATTTAAAGATGTGATGAAATAACGTCAAATAGGGGCGGTTTTTTTCCCACTGAACATGCATAAATCGCCTGACGTGATGTACATGTTTTTATACAATACAAAATATGTACTCAAACTTTCCATGTGATGTTGTACATGTCTGCATAATTTTCGTGCGCTTTTTATTGAGACAAAGGATATTTTTTGACGCTAGAATTTGTTAATGTCGCATTAGCATTAAAATTCAGAAGTGTGTTTCGGATTACAAATTTAATAAAGCTGATTTCAGAATTGAAGGAAACCTTAACATTGTATGTAATTTATTCAACGATAATTTGTTAAAGCGCATTACATGCCATATCGCTTATTAAAACGTGAAAATAATAAATATGAAAGTAGCGTAAATCTAGGTTTCTATGCTACACAAATGTACATGTAGGTGTTTATCTTTTCACTCAATCCACCGCGTACGTATGCAGCGGATTTATTCCGCGAAAGTATGTGAGGTTTAAACAGACTCGGCGTCGTTGCGCGGATCGATGCAGAGTGCCTCGGCGATACGCCGCGTGAACACTCGACATGGCCGCCGCATACTAAATTTCTGGCCATGGCATAGCTGTGGATTATGTTTGTTCCGCGTTTGCTGTACTGTATGTTGTCAACATTTACCTCGTTAAAACTCTTAGAGGCCACATGTATTGTAAAATCCTCGTGAAACATGTTCAAAACATTTGTCCCAATGATATCATTGCTGATTTCTAAACTGGGTCATATGAGTTAAAAAAGATGGCACTAGGTAAAATTAATTAAAAATCTTTTAAACACTCTAGAAGACCCATTTAATGTCCAATCTTCATGAAACTTGGTCATAAGGACATTTGTTTTTGGCTCAACTGCATGACATCCTGATGGTGAGCTTTTGAGATCACATCTACTATCCAATCTTCATGTCAGAACATTTTTTCAAATGATACATAGTATCTTGAACGAGTTTGAAACTGGGTCATGTGATTTCAAAATCTAGGTCGCTAGTTCAAAGTGAAGAAAAAGCTTGTTAACATTCTAAAGTCACATTTATTATTGAATGTTCATGAAACTGTGTCAGAAAACTTGTTCTAATGCTATCTCAGGTGAGTTCAAAAGTGTTTTTGATTTGTTGAAATCATGGCCACCAGCGGGCGGGACAGTTTTCCTTATAATTATGGCTATAGTAAATCATTCTTAACATTTTAAAAGTCAGATTTATAGTCCAATCTTCATGAAACTTTGTCAGAAGACTTGTTCTAATGATTATAATATCTGCTGAGTTCTAATAATATATAATGATATACACATACCATGTTCATGGACAAACAGGCTTCATTCAGGATAAATCATAAAATCATGAACCGAAAGTGAACTTTGAAGGATGGACTTTAAGACATATAGAAGTATTCGGTCTAACAACCAGTCAACATGATGTCTATTTTCAGGTTATGGAGCTGAATCATGTAACGATTCCTGTCATGTTGATGCCAGATGATTTCAAAGCCTACACAAAAGTTCGGGTGGACAATCATCTGTACAATAAGTAAGTATTCAGGGCTTTTTTCCTTCTGTGAGAATGGTCGTTTTTCACAAATTTGGGAAATTCGCGACTCAAATTTTCTCAATTTCAAGAAGTTCGCAACACATTTTCAAAATTTTAGAAAGTTTGCGACCAATTTTTGACAATTTTTTAACCGTTTGGGACTCATTTTTTCACAAAATGGGGGAGGGGGCCAATGCTGCTTCACAAAAGCAGGAAAAAAGCACTGGTTTCCACTTTCCACATCTTATTTCCAGTCCTCCAGCTCAGCCCTCCTGGAAGGGTGCAGCGCCTGGCACCGCAAGGTCCCACTGTCACCCATAGACTTCCACCAGGCCCTTTTTATAAATAAATAAACTGAAATTTTACAGTGAAGCAAGTCTTATTAATAAGAAAAACAAAGTTTTGAATGAAATACTTGTAATAGGAAACGAAAATATATACATAGTGATGTAAAACATGCTGTGTGGAAAATATGCCAAAGGGATAATAATTATGCGCATGCTTAAGTGCCCTTTTCTCAAATGAACATCCTCCTTTTTGAGATCCTAGTTGGAGCACTGTGTTCAGTCCAGCTCAGTTGTTAGAGTGCTGGGGCATTATGGGTTTAAATTTAAGTCCACCGACATAGGTACAGTGTTTACTGTAGTGTGGCATATGGACATGAAATTACTTCTGCCCCTATTCTTCCCGATGACAGGTTCAAGTAGGGCAGTTGTCAGCTACTGGTTAACTGGTTCAAGTAGGGCAGTTGTCAGTTACTGGTTAAATGGTTCAAGTAGGGCAGTTGTCAGTTACAGGTTAACTGGTTCAAGTAGGGCAGTTGTCAGTTACTGGTTACCTGGTTTAAGTAGGGCAGTTGTCAGTGACTGGTTCAAGAAGGGCAGTTGTCAGTTATTGTTTAACTGGTTTAAGTAGGGCAGTTATCAGTGTCAGTTACTGGTTACCTGGTTTGAGTAGGGCAGTTGTCAGTGACTGGTTCAAGAAGGGCAGTTGTCAGTTATTGTTTAACTGGTTTAAGTAGGGCAGTTATCAGTGACTGGTTAATTGGTTCAAGTAGGGCAGTTGTCAGTTACTGGCTAACTGGTTCAAGTAGGGCAGTTGTCAGTTACTGGTTAACTGGTTCAAGTAGGGCAGTTGTCAGTTACTGGCTAACTGGTTCAAGTAGGGCAGTTGTCAGTTACTGGTTAACTGGTTCAAGTAGGGCAGTTGTCAGTTACTTGTTAATTGGTTCAAGTAGGGCAGTTGTCAGTTACTGGTTAACTGGTTCAAGTAGGTCAGTTGTCAGTTACTGGTTCAAGTAGGGAAGTTGTCAGTTACTTGTTAACCTGTTTAAGTAGGGCAGTTGTCAGTGACTGGTTCAAGAAGGGCAGTTGTCAGTTATTGTTTAACTGGTTTAAGTAGGGCAGTTATCAGTGACTGGTTAATTGGTTCAAGTAGGGCAGTTGTCAGTTACTGGTTAATTGGTTCAAGTAGGGCAGTTGTCAGCTACTGGTTAACTGGTTCAAGTAGGGCAGTTGTCAGTTACCGGTTAACTGGTTCAAGTAGGGCAGTTGTCAGTTACTGGTTAACTGGTTCAAGTAGGGCAGTTGTCAGTTACTTGTTAATTGGTTCAAGTAGGGCAGTTGTCAGTTACTGGTTAACTGGTTCAAGTAGGTCAGTTGTCAGTTACTGGTTCAAGTAAGGAAGTTGTCAGTTACTTGTTAACCTGTTTAAGTAGGGCAGTTGTCAGTTGCTTGTTAATTGGTTTAAGTAGGGCAGTTGTCAGTTATTGGTTAACTTGTTCAAGTAGGGCAGTTGTCAGTTACTGGTTAACTGGTTCAAGTAGGGCAGTTGTCAGTTACTGGTTAACTGGTTCAAGTAGGTCAGTTGTCAGTTACTTGTTAACTGGCTAAAGTGGGGCAGTTGTCAGTTACTTGTTTACTGGTTCAAGTAGGGCAGTTATCAGTTACTGGTTAACTGGTTCAAGTAGGACAGTTATCAGTTACTGGTTAACTGGTTCAAGTAGGACAGTTGTAGGTTACAGGTTAACTGGTTCAAGTGGGTCAGTTGTCAGTTGCTGGTTAACTGGTTCAAGTAGGTCAGTTGTCAGTTCAGGGCTCAACATTAATGGTTGTCCTATTGCCCCTGGCAAGTTAAAGTTGGGTCCGGGCAAGTTATTTCATAATCTAGTTGTCCGCCCGGGCAAGTGCAAAAAAGAACAAAGAGCATTTAATTTAGACTTTAATCAGACTTAAATTGCTGTAATCATTTTGTTAAATGTGCAAATATAAAAAAGGTTTTGTGGTGTATCATTTTGATTTTTATGAAAAAATTAGAGCTTTACAGTTAATGTGATGTTTGGACAAGTGGCTTTATGTTCTGGGCAAGTAGATTTTCTAAGTACTTGCCCGGAAGGGCAATTTGGTTTTTAGGTTAATGTTGAGCCCTGCAGTTACTTGTTAACTGGTTCAAGTAGGGCAGTTGTCAGTTACTGGTTGTTCAAGTAGGGCAGTTGTCAGTTACTTGTTAACTAGTTCAAGTAGGGCAGTTATCAGTTACTGGTTAAGTGGTATAAGTAGGGCAGTCGTCAGTTACTGGTTAAGTGGTTCAAGTAGGGCAGTTGTCAGTTACTGGTTAACTGATTTAAGAAGGGCAGTTATCAGTTACTGGTTAAGTGGTTGAAGTAGGGCAGTTGTCAGCTACTAGTTAACTGTTTCAAGTAGGTCAGTTTTCAGTTACTGGTTAACTTGTTCAAATAGGGCAGTTGTCAGTTACTGGTTAACTGGTTCAAGTAGGGCATTTATCAGTGACTGGTTAACTGGTTCAAGTAGGGAAGTTGTCAGTTACTTGTTAACTGGTTCAAGTAGGGCAGTTGTCAGTTACTGGTTAACTGGTTCAAGTAGGTCAGTTGTCAGTTACAGGTTAACTGGTTCAAGTAGGTCAGTTATCAGTTACTGGTTAACTTTTTCAAATAGGGCAGTTGTCAGATACTGGTTAACTGGTTCAAGTAGGTCAGTTGTCAGTTACTGGTTAACTGGTTCAAGTAGGTCAGTTGTCAGTTACTGGTTATAAGTAAGTGCACTTAGTTCTTGTTGCCAACTACACACATGCTGGTAATACGGATACTTGGAGACAGTTGGCAATTTGATAACAGAGTTATCTAGAAATGGCGCAGCAGAGGCCGACATGTATCCCCACGCTGCATGTTTGACACAGGGGCCCCCCAGGGTTGGTAATGGGGTCATGCATAGTTGAGATTGACCGTATTGTCATAAGAGATGTCCAGTATAAATTTGAAGTAATTCAATGTACAAATTAAGAAGTTAATGTAAAATAACCTAAAAAATGAGTGAAAATCTATACCCTAATTTCTCCTTCTCATCCTGCTCTCCTAACAAATCTAATAATGAATCAACTTCACTGTAGTCAATTATGTACATGTCATCCTAATTGGAATGACTTATGAGATGACTGAACATGCTCTCTTATAGCCAATCTTCTTGCTACTGTTTTGGAAAAGTTATGTTTTGAGGTTAAATGGTTGACTTAATAGTAGCTTCTCAGAAATTTTCTATCGCAATCTTGAATATGTTGAATTTCATGTCTGTCTTTGATGTGCCTGTTCAAAGTCCATCTTGCTTTAAATTGTTTCTCACATTTTTCCCACACACTTTGACAGATTTTCAGTAATGTGTCTAAAATTGTAATTGCACAAATTGAAAGTTTCAGCCCTTTTATAGATTCTTGAGGCTATATTCCATGAATTTCTCATGCTTTTTATGCTTGACTGCATTCTATCTCTTCTCTCATATACAGGTGTCCCTTTGTGCCAATATTTTATCATCCCTTGTATAAACATTAGATTGAGCTAAACCATTTCACAGATGAGTTAACACAAACAATTGAATACTAAATACATCTCTGCGCCACTACTGTGTAACTCTATGCGCCACTTTGATTTATTTAATTGTTTTATATCATTTGGCAGGTTATTTACTTACCTCCCTTTAAAGATTATTACTTCCCTTGGATTTGTTGTTTTGACCTTTGACCTTGAAGGATGACCTTGACCTTAACCTTTAACCAATCAAAATGTGCAGCTCCATGAGATACACATGCATGCCAAATATCAAGTTGCTATCATCAATATTGCCAAAGTAATGGCTAATGCACCATACCGGGGGGCATAAAAATAAGTGAAAATCTCTGACCCAGCACCGCCCCAACCCCCATAACTTTTGACCCAGGGGTCAGATCAAGTTTCCGTCACTGTCACCGTCGCACATATGCTCATAGCTACCATGTATGTAAGTTTCAAGGTTCTAGTGCTAATAGTGTAGGAGGAGCAGGTGGCCAGGACGGACGGATGGACAGACGCACATCAATACAATATCCCCACTTTTTCTCCGAAAACTGTGGGGATAAAAACATGAGCCACGCGGGAAATATAAGGTTCTTAGTTAAAAACAATAAAATACATCCTTAATATTAGTTTGTGGGACATTGTACATGGTGGAGTTCATGCAGATTTTTTATGGAATTTAAAGTTCTTTTTTTATAAAATGAACTGTTTCCCGCGATTTTCTTTCTTCTAGATAAAAAGTGGTGTAACATTAATCTCCCAAAAAGGTTTATGTCTGGAAACCCAATGAACAGGGAGTAAATGCAAAAAAGCTGAAGAAATCACATCCCGCGTTTGGCTTTTTTGTTCACTGTTATCAAAGTGCCATCCGTTATCAAAGTATCCGCAGTGCCGGCATGTAGTTAAGAAAATGAGAGCAGTTTAACTGACTGCAAAGATATGACTAAAATAAGGTTGTACTTGTATAAGGCGTAATATCTGTACAAACCAGTGTGAATAAATTTAGTCAAATTTGCTGGGTCCCTTTGCAATTCGAAAAATCGTGTTGTTTCGTCTAAATTGAGAAATTAGTGATTAGTGATTTTGCTTACAAATACTTTAGAATTGAGAATAAAGAAAAGTCAATATTATTTTTACAAAGATTCAACTTATAGAGCTGGATTTGAGATGAATTACATGTTGAGACTTATTAAAAAATAATTTTTTGGGAATTTTTAGGTCCAATTTGGGTTTTTAAAAAACTTTTCTAGTGGGAATGTGTCCCCCTACTGGACCGAAATTTGAATGAAATGAAAACACAGGCCTACATGTATGTAAGACAGTGTACTTATCAATAAAATAAATGTAGATCAGCCTTCCTAAAGCACAAGTTAAACATCTTAAATATGCTAATAATATAATATCATATGATTACCGTAATCACTCTTATGTTTTCGGACACTTAAAAAAAAATTTAAAAAAATTGTGTCCGAAAACTTAGATATGAAAAAAATTCACAAAATACAGGTGTCTGAAAACTTAGAGTCGAAAATTGAAGTGTCCAAAAATAGCGTCAATTGTATCAATGACTACCGGTAATAGCATGCGCTTGTAAAATACCATGCCGTATAGTATTAATAACAGTAATATATGTTTGCACTGCATTTTAAATAATTTTAAATGCTTAATTTATTTGACAGAAAGTTAAAACAAGGTTGTACTTTGAACAACGAGTTCTAAGATGAGCATGTGATGTACCGATACTCGCTAGTATGAACCTGTAATTAACGCAATAAAAAAAGCAAACTATGAATTATTTGTTTGTTCATTTCCGATTGTTGTTGTCTAACACCTTCCATTGTTCGTAAAACTTGCAATAGGGTGCATCACACTTTGAAGAGTTTAGTATTTGGCACAGTTATTTTACTGAGAAGGGTTAGTACCATTGCGGTAGATAATTGAACTGTTAATTGGCACTACCCCTGGTTATTGGCATAACGAGTATGCTATTGGGCAAAACCATTGTTTAATACCGGTTTAAAAGGTTATTTACCCAATAACGAAAATATAATGGTCGTTGTTAATGTTAATCTGGTTGTAAAACCCCATGATCGAAGTGTCATAAAATATGGGAAACAGGACCGAAATTTGGTAAATGAGCGCAGTAAAATATACTGTCCAAAAACTTAGAGACATTAATTATGAACGAAAAATTAATCGTGTGTCCGAAAATTAAGAGTCACGAAAAATAATTATTTTTGCTAAAAAAAGGGGTGTCCGAAAACTTAGTGTCCGAAAACATAGAGTAATTACGGTATGTGTCTTACATTTTCTTAATTTGTTATAATGCTTTTCAGTGTAGACTTGGAAACAGGGTATAGTTATACTGCAACTCTTGAATTTGTATTTTAGTTGTTCTTGTCTGTTTGCTGTTTTGGATTATTTTTGATTTTAGATTATTTTTTTCTTCCAGGGCTTTTCTCTGGTAATATTACCTATACCTATATATATGCATGTATATAATTATATGTATCAATTAAATGGATTTTACATTGTCAGACTCTTTACTTCTGTACTTAACAACTATATTGCCAAACATCTGAAAGTCAAACCATTACAACATTAGAAATTTGGGACTTGATGTGGGGAAAAGATATTTTTTTGCTTTTGGGAATGTTAACAAATAAGAAGTGCAAAATCTGCACAAAAAGCCCTTTTTTTCAAATATGCCCTTAAAGCGCTATATGTCTGTTATGACAGCAGAAAAATTGAAGAAAATAATAATAAATGTTTGTTATCTTACCAGCAGGGATCATATTTTCCCGCAACATCAATCGGTCCGGATATAAATGGGGAAAAGTATCCGAAAATGTATATCCGAAAACATGACAAATTACGTTAAAATATATACCATTGGTTTTGCCATTCAAGGTGGTATAATACATGTACAAGTAAAATTCCCTAAGGCATTTTTTTTAAACGGAACGAAATTTCTCAACTGGTTTTATCATTTGGTATTTCATTGTTGTTTCGTGTGCTGTTTTATCAGACTTTTTTCATCGTTGTCAATATTATTAATCTGTGTAAGTCTATACCGATGTTTTAAATTGTTGTCGACTCGATAATAGCTTAAAAACATGCATTGAACCGAACAAATGTCTGTGCGTAGGTTGGCTACTGACAACAACAAACCAAATAATTAAGAAATAATTTGTTGTCAAATAACCCACGGCCGATAGTTTAGATGCGTAGGGATTTATTCACGAGAGCGAAGCATTTGAAACCACCCATCTAATTTTCCGGTCGTGAGTTATTCAACAACAAAGTACAAAGTACACGAATTATTTCGATTCTAACACGGTTTTACTAAAGATTTATTCAATGTATATTATTTTTCTTGTGTACTGTTTTATATGAAGTTCCGCCCATAAAAATAACTTTCGGCTGTTCTGTCGATCAGATCCGCGACTTTCATTCATAATTATATTAACGGATTATTACGCTGGTGGAAAATGTATCGACATGTTTTGTTTAGTTACAGAGCGTGCATTCAGACGCGTCTTTTCGGATTCTTGGTCTGACGTGCAATAAACCGGTCCTGACCGGTTTAGTGACTGCAGCGAATGGTTTATCGCACCTAATCGATATAAGAATATCATTGGGGTGTGTTAGCATGTACACTGTGTAATCGATTTCATGACATGGGAATATTAATAGCAAACAGAATCGGACCGACTGTTTGGGATTTTCAATCGGTCTTTCATGACCTCAATCGGTCTAGGACCGACAAAACCGAAAAAAATATGATCCCTGCTTACCAGTAAGTGTTCACTGTGTTTTATTAAGTTTGATTTTCCTTGAATCATTCAAAAACATACTTGTTTTTTATGTCCCCGGTAGGGTGGCATATAGCAGTTAAACTGTCTGTCAGTCAGTCAGACAGTCAGTCTGTCTGTCCGAAAACTTTAACATTGGCCATAACTTTTGCAATATTGAATATTAGCAGCTTGATATTTGGCATGCATGTGTATCTCATAGAGTCGACATTTTGGGTGGTGAAAGGTCAAGGTCATCCTTCAAGGTAAAAACAAACAAATCCAAGAGAAGTAACAAGCTTTAAACTAAAGGGAGATAATTGCTATTTATCATTTGGCAGGTCAATTTTACAATGGAAGTAATATTTTTTAAAGGGATATAATGACATTTTTTTTTTATCAAAGCGGCGCTCTAGGGGGCGTTGTGTTTCTGACAAACACATCTCTTGCTTATACTTGTTCTCTGTTCAATTGTCATGTCATACTTCAGTTTTAAATGCCTTCATTTAAAGTTTAAAATATTTAATATAAGTAAGTGTCAGTAGGTTTTCAAGATGATTTTGTAAGATTAACTAGGTTTTCATTTGTTTAGGTTGGTCTTCCTTTTTAAGTTTAATTTTGTCATGTTTTTAGTTTTTATGAGACTAGCTCTGTGGAAAGGAGGTTTTATGCATATTTGTAAACTGTCGTCCCAGATCAGCCTGTGCAGTTCTGCACAATCAAATCAGGGAAGACACTTTCCGCCTTAACTGGATTCTCGTCAAAAATTAAAGTCTTCCTTTAAACCAAAATTTTCATAAACCCTTTCAGTGCTGGAACCGAATTTTAAAGGCTTTTGCAAACAGTTTGGATCCTGATTAGACGCCACAAAACGTGCTGTCTCATCAGGATCCAAACTGTTTGCTATTCTTATAGTATTCTTTGAAAAAAATCGAAGAAAATGCTAATTTTAGAAATTCAGCAGACAACATTTGAGCAGACAACAAATTTCCCAGAATGCAAAGGGTTAAGTGGAAAGTGCCCTCACTGATTAGCCTGTGCTAATTGCTTAATCTAATGTGGGACAACACTTTAAGCATATGCATTCACCCCCCTTTTCACAAAGCGAGGCTCACTGAAATGTAAATTAATGTACAATACTTATTGTAATTGCTTTAATCCTTAATTTTAGGGAGAACATGCCAAGTCATTTCAAAATAAAGGAGTACTGCCCAATTGTGTTCAGAAATCTACGGGAGCGCTTCGGAATCGATGATCAAGACTATATGGTGAGCATATGCTGAATATTACTGTGTATTTTATTATTGAATATAAGTTTAACAAGTGTTTTTGAGAGCCAATATATTCTGTATATTTCTCTGTATGTTATTATTGTATGTAGGTTCAGTGATTTTTTTTTCCCAATTGGGAAAAAAAATGGTACCAGCCCAATTGGTAAAAAATAACAAGAAATTGGAAATCATATCGTTAACTCTTCACATTCGGAAATTGGTTCATTCATTTTTTTTTCTCCCAAATACTTTAAAATTAATAACTCAATGTTGTCAAATTGTCAATATTATATTTACTTACTTAGGTTCAAGCCATAGGGCTGCATAGGGAAACTAACGAAATCTTGCATTTCATTTATAAATTAAAAAAAAAAAATCTTTTTTGGAAACCTTCACTTGGGAATTTCTCCATTTTGGGAATGTGCCGTTTTCAGGTACTTTATAAAGAAGGAAAAATTCGCTGAAGTTTAACAAATGTTTTCAAGAGCCTATATATGTTGTATATTTCTGTGTATATAAATCTTGTATATAAGTTGAATAAGTGTTTCTTAGAGCCAATATATCCTGTTAAGTGTTTATTTCTGTGTATGTTATTATTGTATGTACGTTGATCAAGTGTTTTTGGGAGCCTTTAGTCAAGTTTCACATTCCCGCGTTTAAGAATTATCACAAGACATTAATTGATTGTTGAATCCAATATGAATCCAAAGTTCCCATGAAACAAGTGTATAAAGATCCTTGAATTAAAAATGACTTGAAATTTTCAGAAGTCATCCTGACAAAAACATATATGCATTCAAATTGTTAAAAGCTTTTAAGAAAAAGGCATGTTTCAAAAAAACAAACAATGGATATTGTTATTTTCTTTTTTACGATTTTAAAAATGGGACAAATGTCCTTAAGGTGCAAATTAATATTTTCAAGTAAGTATGTAATAACTGAAGGCCTGACTGATAAAAAGGATTTTCTCTGGCAAAATAATTCCAGGTAATTGGGTAAAGTAAAAACAAATGTAACATTCAGCTAAATTTGGCGGAAACATGTGTTTGTGTAAGTAAGGTTACATGTACATAAAAGGTACTTTCCAAATTGACGAACAACTACAAAATTCCCAATTGCCATCTAAAAAATTCCCCGAAAGAGGAACAATTTTGTCAATTTAGTTCCAAAAGTTATTTACCTGCAAGTGAACAAATGAAAACGCAATTTTTCCCAGTCTAAAGGGACCAGGGCCCATTTTCAAAATGGGGATTGAACAAAATCAGGGGTAGTAATACCTATTTACCCAAATAACTTGGATGTTACAGTCCAGTGCCTTCTCACTTGCATCTGCCAGGTTTTAAGACCGTTATCAGGTTGCGTCAAGGAATAAAGAAAAGCAGGTTGATTTCTCTTTTTTTTTAAATCTAAGTGTCCGAAAATTTAGACTCATTTATTATTGCGAAAAATGTGGGTGTCTGATTCAATGTTGTCATACAGAATAATTATTTTTGGCTTAAACAGAGGGTGTCTGAATATTAAAGTGTCCGAAAACAGAAATTAATTATGTTAGAAGGATCGTAAAATGTATTATACAAACAGTTATTTATGACCTCAGCTAAATTGTAAAAATACACACATCTTCCATACATATCCAGCATATTGATTGAACAAAATGATAGTCTATGGGCAAATTTCGCATGTTGTTTAGCAGATGCCTGTCTCTTGGGACCTGCTTAATTTGTATTTCATACAGGTCTCTGTCTAGTCATATTGACACCAGGGTTAACTCTTTCAGTGCTGGAACCGAATTTCGAAGGCCTTTGCAAACAGTTTGGATCCAGATGAGACGCCACAGAACAGGGCGTCTCATCAGGATCTAAACTGTTTGCTATTCTGATAGTGTTCTTTGAAGAAAAAAAATGAAGAAAATGCTAATTTTAGAAATTCAGCAGACAACATTTTAGCAGACGACAAATTTCCCAGCATGCAAAGGGTTAGGGTTTACTTGTCTTACTGTGGCAATTGCCAAGTCAGTGGATGGTTAGGCATTTTAACTTTCAACTTGAGATCTATCTTTTGCTCAATTGCGTTCTTCTTTCAATATTTTCATACGTTGATATACAAGTATAACCCTTTTCCACTCAGAGGCAAAGTGAAAATGGCTATGTGCAAACAGCATAAAACCAGAACAGTCTGCGAGTAACTAAGTCTGTTCAGGTTTATTAACATGTTAAACACATATGTTTTTTTGTTGTAGTAAGCATGTGTAGATGTAGATTCTATAAAAAAAAAATATGTCTAGATAAACTTAGCTCTTATTTTTATTTTATTGCATAATGTTTTAAATATTAAAATAAAAAAATTCTGAAAAGCATGCAGAATTAAATGACCATCAAAATCTATTGCATTCAGGTTTGTTTGTGTGAATCATGAAGATTTTTTTGTTACTCTTCCCTTTTAATGTTCACCATAAGGAATACACCACCAAAATAATATCATGTAAACAAATCTACATATGTTGTAAAATTATGTATTTTTGATGTAAATAAGTCCATATGTTTGATTGTAACCACAATCATTCATTATACATTAAGCCTCCTTTTGTACATTTTGTTCTTTTGCTCATATATTATATGTTTGTGTTGAATTTGCTGAATTGTTTGTGCTCCAAAATGCAGAATTTAAAAGTTATGATTATTGTATTTTATACATTATGCAAAGATACCTGTTTTATGATTCATATGTTAAAGCACTTTTGTCATTGGTATAACCATGGATAATCTAAAATTAATCTCATACAACTGTAGGGGCCTAAATAACACTAAAAAACGTAGAGATGTCTTTGATTTTTTAAAAACAAAACAAGCACACATTTATTGTCTCCAAGACTGTCATTTTACTCCTGATATGAAAAATAGAATATATTCAGAATGGGATGGAGACTGTTTTTTTAGTTTTGGGCAATCAAATTCAAGAGGAATTTGCGTTTTGTTTAAAAAAAACTTACCAATCACAGTGAATAAAATTGAAAATGACTCTCTTGGAAACTACTTACTTTTAGATTTGACATATATGACAAACAGTTTTACCTTATGTACATTATACGGGCCCAATAAAGATACGCCCACTTTTTTTACAGACCTCTTTAAAAAAATAACAGATTTTAATACTGATAAATATATAATATGTGGAGACTTTAATTGTGTATTAGATGTAAACTTGGATTATCAAAATTATGCATCCATTAACAATAATAAAAATGCAAGAAATACACTGCAATCTATTATAAGAGATAACAATATAATTGATACTTTCAGATATCTAAATGGCACTATCCAACAATATACATGGAGACGGTTAACACCATTACAACAGGCTAGACTTGATTTTTTCCTTACTTCAAATAATCTGTCATCCAAAATTAGAAAATCTACTATTGATTCATGTTATAAGTCAGATCATTCCATCATTGACCTAGAAATAATTTTTGAGGATGTAGCACATGGAAAAGGGCTATGGAAATTCAACAATTCACTCTTAAAGGACATTGACTATTTAAACTGCATTAATACTTTGATAGAAAATATTAAACTACAGTACTGTATACCTATCTACAACATAGAAAACATAGAAAATATTCACAATAGCACCATACAGTTTGTCATCAATGACCAATTATTTCTTGAAACATTACTTATGGAAATAAGAGGAAAAACTATTTCTTTTTCATCATATAAAGCTAAACAGAACAAAAACCATGAATCAAATCTAATTAAGAAAATTGATATACTTCAAAAATCATTAACTGAAACTAATTCTGACCAACTCCGTGAGCTACAAAATGAATTAGAAAATGTGAGGGAAAGTAAACTTAAAGGATCTCTTATTCGTTCTAGAGCTAAATGGATGGAAGATGGAGAAAAACCCACAAAATACTTTTGCTCGCTCGAATCTAATCATTATACAAATAAGTCTATACCTTTTATTGAATTAGAAAACGGGGCTAAGTTAACAGAGCAAAACGATATTTTAAAAGAAGCTGTTTCATTTTATAAAACATTATACAATAAAAATGACAACGAAATAAAATACGATATTAATGCTGATCTATGTAATATTAATATACCTAAATTAAATAAAGTGCAATCTGACTCATTAGAAGGACTGCTGAATATTGAAGAAGTATCAATAACACTTAAAAATATGAAACATGATAAAAGTCCAGGTTCTGATGGATTCACTGCGGAATTCTTTAAGGTTTTTTGGAGTAAGTTAGGCCACTTCATAGTGAGAAGTCTAAATTATGCTTTTATTACAAATTCCTTGTCCATAACACAAAAACATGGAATTATTACTTGTGTTCCAAAAGAAAACAAACCGAGATGTTACCTGAAAAACTTACGACCATTGACATTATTAAATGTAGTTTACAAACTAGCATCGGGTTCCATTTCAAATAGATTAAAGACAGTACTTGATATTTTAATTTCCAAAGATCAGACAGGTTTCATTAAAGGTCGATTTATTGGTGAAAACACCAGATTACTTTACGATATATTGAAATATGCTGAAGATAATAATTTACCTGGGTTACTTATGACAATCGACTTTGAAAAAGCGTTCGATACTTTGTCCTTCCAGTTTATAGAAACAACTATTAGATTTTTTAATTTCGGACCAATGTTTCAAAAATGGATATTTATGTTCTTGTATAATACCATGGCCTCCATACAAATAAATGGATTCTTGTCAGATACTTTTTGTATAGAAAGGGGATGTCGTCAAGGAGACCCAATCAGCGCTTACATTTTTATTATTTGTGCAGAAATTCTTGCTATTAAAATAAGGGAAAGCAAAGAAATTAAAGGTATAACTATAAATGACCTACAATATAAAATATCACAATTTGCGGATGATACATCTTTATTTCTGGACGGATCAGAATCATCTCTTAATTCTACATTAGATATGCTTCATGAATTTTCATTATACTCTGGACTTAACATAAACTATGAAAAAACTAATTTAATTTGGATAGGCTCTATGAAATATAGTACTAGATCAATAAAAACTAAATACAAACTGACATGGGGAGCTACTACCTTTAAGGTTCTTGGAATAATGTTTGATATTAATTTAGACAAAATGGTAATGACAAATTTTGAAAACAAAATCGAAAGTATTAAAAGATCAATAAGTCATTGGAATCGCAGAAATATTACTCCTCTAGGAAAGATAACCATTGTTAAATCATTATTTCTACCTTTACTTATTCATCTATTTGTATCACTACCAACTCCAAGCGTAGACACTATGAAAACAATAAATCAATACTTTTATGACTTCATTTGGGCAGGACCGAGCAAAATTAAAAAAACAGTAATTGTTAAAGATTATAATGAAGGTGGATTAAATATGATAGATATATGTTCTTTTGAAAATTACATGAAAATAACATGGCTTAAAAGAATAGTGTCAGGAGAAGGAAATTGTTATGCACTGGCTAAATCGTTAATAGATTTTAAAATATTATTCAATACTGGTAAAATGTATGCCGAAAAAATATGTTTACACTTGAGAAATAAATTTTGGCTTGATGTTTTGAAAAACTATATATTGTATATTGAAAAGCTGCCAATATTAAATTGTGATGATATTTTAGATATGCCTCTTTTTTATAATCATAATTTTAAAATTAGCAATAGCTTTATCTATATTAAATGTCTATATGAAAGAGGCATTCGGTTTGTGAGAGACATAATGATAGAAAGAAACTGCTTCATTTCCAAAGAATCTTTGGATACACAACTTGGAACAAATGTAAACTTCCTATTGTACCAAGGATTAATAAACGTAATAAAGAAATACATTGACAAATTTGAAGACCTGCCAAATTTTGACAAAAACACTAAAGGACCCATATTACCAACTTACATAAAAAAAATATTAACCAGTCCGAAAGAAGAGAAACATATTTATAAAACATTAATTCAAAACAATGACATTCCAGCTTGTAACACTAAATGGAACTCAGAATTTTTAAATATTGATTGGAAAAAAGTGCATGGACTTGTTTTCAATCTAACTAAGGAAACATATATCAGATGGCTCCAGTACAGAATAGTCCACAGAATATTGGGAACAAAATCCCTAATGTTCAAAATGAAAATTGCTACAAATAATCTATGTACATTCTGTAATTTGGAAGTTGAAAATATAATTCACTTGTTCTGGAACTGTCCATATACCCAAGAAATTATTAAATTTGTTGTCGATATTGTTCGTAGAAGTAGACCAAGCATACATATTCCCATTACATGTCAGGATCTAGTACTTGGAATTATTAATCCAAAAATGAATGATTTAAATATAGTTTGCCTAGAGCTTAAACGGTATATCTTTCATTGTCAAAGAAAAAACAGAATCCCCTCAAAGTACGGACTTGTAAACAGAATGAAACAAACTTTTGAAATTTACAAAAGCACAATTAAATCAAATGAAGAATTAAAAATATGGTCCCTTGTGAAAATATTTACTGACATCACATATAATGACATAACTAACCATAACACATAATTCAACTAATACATATGAATTTGTTTTGTTGTTCTTGTAAACTCTGCATTATCAGCTTGCGTATATAATGCAATTCAGCACCCATACTAATTTTTTTTTTTTTTTTTTTCTAATGTGCAATTTTTTATGTTAAATGATATGTACATACTTATATTCAACACTAATTTAGTTTGTATTGAACAAACTAGTGTATGTTGTTGTTGTTACATACTTGTACTATAACTCAATTATAATTGTATATGAATGTATGTTTGAATTTAATTACCAAATTGCTATACATGAACTACTTTGTTATATGAAATTCATAATGTATGTAATATTCTACGGAGTGAATAAAATTTTGCAGGTAAAAAAAAAAAAAAAAAAAAAAAAAAAAAAAAAAAAAAAAAAAAAGTCTGTTCAGGTTTGATTTCCCTTACCTTATGGTTTGCGCTCTGTGCGTCGTTCAGTCTGTTTGTCAGTCTGTCAGTCCGTCACACTTTTCTGGATCCTGCGATAACTTTAAAAGTTCTTCATATTTTTTTCATGAAACTTGAAACATGGACAGATGGCAATATGGAGATTATGCACGTCAATTCATTGTGTTCCTATGTCAAGAATTCTGGTTGCTATGGCATAAAATATATATATATATAAAATACTGACAATGGTGGAGTTTTACTGGTAAGGGACCATATTGCTTGGCAATCTCTTGTTCTGTCTCAACTGAGAATCTTAGTGTTGAAAATGAAGCCTTTAAAACTTGAATATAGTAAGAAAGGTCTTTAATTAAATGTAACTTTCTAAGGGACTAGAAACGCGTAAAAATATGTATGTAAGTGGTAAAGGGATAATCAAGATTGGTTATAAATTTGTTTGTATTTGAAAAGAACATTATTTTATTGGATAATTCTTTTCCATTTTTATGAGTTGATAAAAGAGCTACTACCAAACTTGTGCGCATACGTATTTCTGTTAATGTTTAGCCCAGCATTGTACCAGTGTTGTAATATTACAGGATTCTATAGAAGGACATAATTGTTTGTAAATACACGTATACTAGTATATGACTATCAGTTTCCTTATTAATGCTGATCATTAACTTTCCAGATAAATCTAAAAGGGAAGTTATAATGAATTCAATGTTTACAATCATGTACATGTACATTAAGAAATTACGTCCGTGACATGGTTATAAGATTGTTGATAAGTAGCGTATGATCAACAAGCAAGCTGTACTTATAATATTTTCCTGTTTAACGATTAAGGCTAAGTGGTCAGGGAGGGGTCTTGGTTTGATGGGTGTATACTGTATTCAATTCATGATGTGCTCACATGTTTTAGCACTAAAACCATACAGCATAAAACCAGAACAGCCTGCGAGTAACTCTAAGTCTTAGTCTGTTCAGGTTTTATGCTGTTTGATGCTCATCAGTATCTAAGGATTGGAATTGAAGCCTGTAATTAAATTTAACTTAGGGTCTTAAATTGTGAAAAAATACGTTTCTAAGTGGTAAAGGGCAGAGCTCCAGATAAAAATTTGGTCAAATTCTTATTTACTCCCTATTTTAAAAATTAATTCTTATTTAACCCCCTATTTATAAAATCAATTCTTAACAATATATTACCAAATAATGTTTTATTCATTGTTTTTGACACATCAATAATTCAACATTTTGGTTTATAGTCTTGGAAAAGCCTGGCTTTCCTTCTCCGTTTCTTGCTTTCCCATAATCAGACAGCTTATAAGTTCATCAATTATTGACGAAACCATGCTTTGGGTATTTGAATCTAATTGAAAGAATGCATGCAGCGTGGACTTTTGACACTGAAATGGCTTTTTTTGCCTTCCACGCTTCGATACACCGCTTCGGTTGACCATTTTGATTTCTTATGTAAAACGGTCACTGACACTTCGGCTTAGGTGATAATGGCCTTTTGGTCGCCGTTAAAGTCATATCAAAAACTATATTTAACATTTAATTTTAATGACATTTTGAATAGGTATTGTGTATAAAAATTACGATAAGTGTAATTAAAAAGGTACAATAAACAATAATGACTCGCCTGCAATACTAGGAGAACAAAATCGAGACTGTTTGGCCTTTCGACCGTTCTTAGGTGTGGCTTTTCCTCACAGCAAATGTCAATCTCTTGCACGACGGTTACATTACATTCACCTATGTGTTGGGCTCAGAACGGACTATTGTTATGAAAGCGTCTCATTCATGTCATGATCATTCCAAGCGTTCATCATTGAGGTTACAGTATACTAAACAATGTCTTGCACGACGGTTACATTGCATTTACTGCATTAAAGAAAACCATCTCATACCATGATATCTTATATCAGTCTTAATTCATTATTATAAAATTGATATGGTTTTTTGATGTTAAGAAACCAACATACATACACACGTCGAAGCAATTCCTAACGTCACTCAATAAAAATTATGTTCAATTGTTTACATTTGTGAAGTGTGTGGAATGATTCGATCTGCGTAAATGGGCAATAAAATAGTTCCAAAGAGTTGCATTAAAACTCTCAAGTTTTTGCACGATTTATCGTTAATGTAATGTCATATTTCTTAATAAAATGCACGCGATCTTAAATATCCACTCAAATATACATTGAACGCGTTTGTTCAATTTTACCTATTTGATAGGCAAAATGGCAGGCTGAGCCTTACGCAGAGGTGTATGTGAGAGCAAGGAACGACAACTCTGCGTGGAGATTGAGCAAATGCTTGAGTGACGTTGACTTGAAGTGGTAGTTTTAATTGAGCGCCTAGACGAGTCAGAACCGGGATGAAATGTTTACCGTATATAATTTGCTACCGGAAGTTTAACACACGTTCTAAAATTTCGAATTCGTGTTTTTATTTTTTCAATGCATAACTTTACGCAAAGATTTTAAATCTAAAACGTTATTTAAGACATTTAATTCGTTTTTAAGCCTTTACGCATGTTATCTGGAGCACTGGTAAAGGGTTAAAACAATAAGTGAAAAATGTATCTTTTTTATTCTGGTATTTTTCACTGGATCTTTTATGTTTAAACTGTTCATCGGGCGTGTAATGGGATTTTAATTCAATTATTTTATTCTTGAAAACATTTCCTGAACTTTTGCAGATCACAGATCTTTCTTGTAATATTTCTGCAGGTTCCTGTCTGATTTTCATGAAGCATTAAATTGTGCTCATTTCATCTATTAAACAGTAGGAATTGTATTAAATCTAGAATAATTCACGCTCTGTTACTGGGATTAATTATCTTATAACTTTTAGTTTAAACCTGTTTATGTTCTCTCTTTTCAAGTATAGCCAAAAAAGCCATGGACTTATTAAGTTATTTAAGTCATCAGTTGTGCTTAGCAAATCTGTGGAATTCTTATGCAGTTTTTCAAGAAAGGAACAATTGTTTCAACCTTACACAAAATGAAAATGGAGGATTTTGGGCTTGAACTTTTTTAATAACCTATACTGAGATATACTGAGATATTTTAAGAGTCTTTCTCCTGGGTAGAACCAGTACTTGGTGTCTCTGAAAAGAAAAGCCAGTTTTGACATTAATGGGGGCTATATAGAAGTCACTTTGTCGGTCTGTCGGTCGGTCGGTCTGTCCCGAAATTTCATCCGATTTTCACCAAACTTGGTCACAAGTTGTATCTAGATGATGTCTAGGTCAAGTTTGAATATGGGTCATGCCAGGTCAAAAACTAGGTCACTTAGTGCGTTTTAAACCGAAAGTTTGTCTGGACTATAACTATGTCATTTATAGTTAGATTTTAAAATGACTTCGTACATTTGTTCACCAACATGGGACGGTGTGTCGTGTGAAAAAAGTTTTTTGATATCTCCACTGTCAAGGTCACACTTGGAGTTTAAAGGTCAAATGCTTGTCCGGGCCATAACTTTGTCTTTTATGGTGAGATTTTAAAATCATTTGTAAAATTTGTTCACCGTCATTAGACGGTGTGTCCCGCGCAAGAATTACGTCGATATCTCCAAGGTCAAGGTCACATTTTGAGTTCAAAGATCATAAATTAGCTCGTCCGTCCCATAACTATGTCATTCATTGTAAGATTTTAAAATCAATTGGCACATTTGTTCACCATCATTGGACGGTGTGTTGCGCGAAAGAATTACGTCCATATCTTCAAGGTCAAGGTCACACCTAAAGTTCAAAGGTCAAAAATGGCCATAAATGAGCTTGACCGGGCCATAACTATGCTGTTCATTGTGAGAATTAAAAATCATTTGGCACTTTTGTTCACCATTATTGGACGGTGTGTCACGTGAAAGAATTACGTCGATATCTCCAAGGTCAAGGTCACAAGTTCAAAGGTCAAAAATGGCCATAAATGAACTTGTCCGGGCCATAACTATGTCGTTCATTGTGAGATTTGAAAATGATTTGGCACATGTGTTCACCATCATTGGACGGTGTGTCGCGCGAAAGAATTATGTCGATATCTCCTAGGTCAAGGTCACGCTTTGAGTTCAAAGGTCAAAAATGGCAATAAATGATCTTGTCTGGACCATAAATATGTCATTCATTGCGAGATTTTTAAATGATTCTGTACATTTATTTTGTTCACAGTCTTAGAATGGCGTGTCATGTGGAAGAATTCAAGAGTTCAAATGTCAAAATGGCTTTAAATGATAATGGCTTAATAATTCTTAAAAATTGCCATAAATTAGATTCTCTTGTTTTGTGAAGACAGCATGCAAAATAGTCTGTGTCAATGCGGCACGTGGGGGTATACGTCACGTCTGTGACAAAGCTCTAGTTGGCCTAGAAATTAAACCCGAGGTCTTTACATTACAGAACAGACACCTAGACTATGACACTGTTGCAGCATCATTAAATTTGAAAATAATTTTGTAATTAAATGATAATAATAATGAATTGTTTATTAGTATTAATGAAAATGATGTATGCATTCATTGAAATGTATTCATTTTAATTGGTCATTTATATTTATTTATATACATGTCAATATGTTGTGATATATCATATGTGACTGCTGAGCAGACAAAAGTTAACTTAGCCTACAGGGTTATTGGATATTGGCTAATTTGCACAGAAGTGCTGCTGTTACTAGTAATTGTGTCTGAAATTCTGTTACATTTAACAGGAAGTCAGACATCCTTATCTTTAAAAATTAAGCAACTCACTATCCTGGCTATCTATTCAGATACATTGCGTTTTGATGTACACTAATGCTAAGTTCATTTCTGTGTGCATTTTCACAGAAAAAATAAATGCTTATACAACCCTTGTCCTTGACCAGGGTTAGCTTTTGTTGGGATCTGCACTATTTTAAATCAACATTGGTATGATACAAATGTGCTTGTACATGTTAAACGAGTGATTTGGAAAGCAAATGTACACGCAAACGTTTTCATGCCAGCTCCAGCCCTATAGCTTATTAGGTTGTTAATAGACATAGTGATATAATAACAATTATAATTAATATAATAATAAATAATATTTTGATGTTTCATACCATGTGTTGTCATAATTTATATGAGGAATACGTATTCATCGTTTTGTGTAAAAAAAAATGTTTAAAGATAAATAACTAGCAGAGATAATTAGAGATCCTGGTTTCAACCAAGTACATGTAACTTACATGGGCATTGGTCACAAAATCCTTTATATGGCCATTCTCCCCCTACTTAAAAAAAGGGTACATCAGTCAACAGGTCGCCGTTTAAGTATTGAAATACTATTGTAAACAGCGAAAAGCCCAAACAAACCAACATTTCTCTTTGAAAACATTATTTTGGTGAATTATTGGGCACTTAAAAATTATACTCCTGGTTTGTTTGATTTTCTGATACAATTTTGTAATGATGGTAACATGATTTGCCTCTCAATGTTTGGCCCATAAAGCATTAATTTTGTTTGCAAGGCAGTGTACATTCATATAGGCAATACTCCACAATTTATTGAAAGCAGAATCAGTGGCTTTAGAGACTGGATAATGAAGCAGGTTTAAGTCTTTAGGCCAAAGAAAAGTTGTGTTTCTGATGGTTTTAAAGCCATCTGTTTCCTGAAAGACAACTGAATCCTGTTTGCAGATATTCAGTAGTTTCTTAATTAACCCTTTCTCACTCAGAAGCAAAGTAAAAATGGCTATGTGCAAACAGCATAAAACCAGAACAGCCTGTGAGTTACTCGCAGCCTGTTCAGGTTTTATGCTGTTTGCTGCTCATCAATATCTAAGGGTTGGAATACAGCCTTTAAAAATTGAATCTAGTAAGAAAGGTCTTGAATTAACCCTTTGCATGCTGGGAAATTTGTCGTCTGCTAAAATGTCGTCTGCTGAATTTCTAAAATTAGCATTTTCTTCGATTTTTTTCAAAGAATACTATCAGAATAGCAAACAGTTTGGATCCTGATGAGACACCATGTTCTGTGGTGTCTCATCTGGATTAAAACTGTTTTCAAAGTTTAAAATTCGGTTTCAGCACTGAAAGAGTTAAGCCTTTGCCACTTAGATGCGTATTTTCATGCATTTGTAGACCCTTAGAAAGTAATATGTAATTTAAGACCTTTCTTACTAGATTCAAGTTTTTAAGGCTTCATTTCCAACCCTTGGATACTGATTAGCAGCAAGCAGCATAAAACCTGAACAGACTGTGAGTTGCTCAAGTTATGGGCCAAAAAAATAATAATTCTGTAAAGTCACCCATAGTTTATGAAGTGTTAAATAATAAAAACAAATTCAAAGTGAAAAATAAAACAAAATTAATGCTGTAGATTCACCCATGGTGTATAAAGTGTTTGATAATACTAAATAGAAACAAATTCAAAGTGAAAAAATTATTCTGTAGATTTACCCATGGTTTGCAAAGTGTTTGATAATAAAAACAAATTCAAAGTGAAAAAAAAATCTGTAGATTCACCCATGGTGTATAAAGTGTTAGAAGCAAAATCAAAGTGAAAAACAATTGTTTGAAGCAGACCAGTAACACAATTATTGCTTTAGGCCTTATTTCTTGGCAATTTGTTGCTCTTGGAAATCAATACTGTTGTAATTAGGTGCCATAAAACAGTGGGCCAACTGAGATTGAGATCCATTTTAATGGCTGTATATGTCTGGTTTATAAAAGCTAATAGGTTTATAGAATAATTTGATATTGGCATCCATTTCTGTGTTTAATTTGCACACCATTGATCTAAAAAGTAAAAAATCGACATCAAAATTATAAATTAGATAAGAACAGTCTCAGATCATGGTAATTAAGGTTTTATCCTTATTCAATGAAAAGTGTTGGAAAGTATATATTATAATTCTATGATATATTTTTAGCTCACCTGAGCACAACGTGCTCATGGTGAGCTTTTGTGATCGTCTTTTGTCCGGTGTCCATCGTCCGTAGTGCGCCGTCAACATTTGCCTTGTTCACTCTCTAGAGGCAACATTTATTTTCCAATCTTCATGAAATTTGGTCAGAAGATTGGTTTCAATGATATCATGGATGAGTTCGAAAATGGTGACGTTTGCTTGAAAAACATGGCTGCCTAGGGGCGTGGCATTTTTCCTTATATGGCTATATATGGCTATAGCAAAATCTTGTTAACACTCTAGAGGCCACATTTATTGTCCGATCTTCATGAAACTTATTTTCAACCATAGCCTTGAAAAGTGCTTAAAAAGTGCTTGAATTTGGCTGGAAAAGTGCTTGAAAAACGGATACAAATATTTAATTTCCGTGAGTCAAAGTCGTAGTTTTTTTCAAGATTTATGACGGTTCCGATCTGTTCATACGGGCAGGTACTGGATCCATACGGGTTGGTACGGGTTTTAGAACGTAAGGGAGGCAACTACTACTAATCTTCCGCAAATTGGTCTACTTCGGTTTTTGTTGTACGCGTTATGCCATTACGGTGCTGACAAGTTGAAATATGCCAGCGAATAAAAGCATTTTTCAGAAAGGGTGGCTTTTGAAGTACCCTTGGGTTGTTGACAATGCAGATTCTAAAGTCTTTTTATCTTGCAAAGAACTCAGAACAGGTATAGAGATCGACAGTATGGGGGAATCAGCGTAGAAAAGCCACCTAAAATGCAGTTTGTCTGTGAAGCAAATTCATTCGGTTAACCCAATTAATTCAGACGTACTGCAAAAGACTAAAGACAAAAACGTTGCACTTGACTGATTGTCAAATAAATTAGATGATAATGTGAGGAAACTGCAATCTGTTTACATGAGTGCAGACTCTCAGTCTGAACATATACAGTACACTATTGCATCTATAACAGATTTTACATGTACATGTTTACCTGCTGTAGAAAATTACTTAATAAGTTTAATTTTTACAAGCCTCAATTAATACATGGCATTTTATATTGCCGTTGCGAGATTCTGTACATTTGTAGTTTTCTATTTTTACTTCAGAATTAATTTGTATCAGATGCATAATTGTCTTTAACATTTTGTAGCAGCTATAATATACCACTGGAATATCTGTTATGAACATTTAGATTACACAATAATATTCAATACAAATAACAGTTTTTTTTTGGTATGTGTAATGCCTTGGTCAATAACTATATCATAATGAAATATCTTACTTTTGATTAAACAGTTGTTACTGTAGCAGGGTAGTGCAGACTGTTGAAATTCACATATAATGTTAGGCAAGAAGAGCCCAATTTAGCGAAAATATTGTCAGTATTGGCCACAGAATAATATACAGTTTTCAGTAGGTCGGACTAAAAAAGTGCTTGAATTTGGATTTTTTCTCTTGAAAAGTGCTTAAAAAGTGCTTGAATTTCATTGGAGAAAATCTGTATGAACCCTGTAATATTGTCCCGGCAATTATTATGAATAGTTGTGATTTAGACCTTAAGAACTGTGATATGTATGAATTTAATGGCCTAGTAAGTGGAGATTATTATTTAAAGAGTTTTTAAAGAAAAAAAATCTACTTGAGATAGGTCACTTGGTCAAGCTTATCAACTCTTTAGAGTTCAATTCTGTTTGAGCAAGCTTCATGAACTGGCTCCGAACATTTTAATGATTTCTGTGACAAGTCAGATATGGTTTCTCTCAATTGAAACATGGCCATCATAATGTCAGTGTTCCTTTTTTATACGCCCGTCTATGACGGGACGTATTATGGTATACCCCGCGTCCGTCTGTCCGTCCGTCCGTCTGTCCGTCCGTATGTCTGTTAATGTCGTACGCTACGTCAAATATCCTTCGATGGATTTTTTTCAAATTTCAACACAATCTTAATATTGATAAACCCTGATCCCCTTTCGTTTTTGACGGAATTCTGAATTGTCGTTCCAGAGTTATGGGACTTTGTTCGTCAAAATTTCGTTATTTCATTGAATGTCCTACTGTAGCTATATAAAAATGTTAAAGTTGTTATAACTTTGGTATGCTTGGACCTAGAGTCTTGAAACTTGACATGAAGGTTGGCCAGAACTAGTAAGTAACCACTGGACATTTCAAGGTCATTCATTTGAAGGTCAAGGTCACTGTGACCTTGAATGTAAAAATGTTAAAGTTGTTATAACTTTGGTATGCTTGGACCTAGAGTCTTGAAACTTTACATGAAGGTTGGCCAGAACTAGTAAGTAACCCCTGGACATTTCAAGGTCATTCATTTGAAGGTCAAGGTCACTGTGACCTTGAATGTAAAAATGTTAAAGTTCTTATTTCATGTTATAACTTTGGTATGCTTGTACCTAGAGTCTTCAAACTTGAAATAAAGATTGGCCAGTACTAGAAGATGACCACTGGTCATTTCAATGTCATTCATTTGAAGGTCAAGGTCACTGTGACCTTAAATGTTAAAATGTTAAAATTGTTATAACTTTGGTATGCTTGGACATAGAGTCTTCAAACTTGACATGAAGGTTTGCAAGCACACTTAGATGACCACTGGTCATTTCAAGGTCATTCATTCTAAGGTCAAGGTCACACAAGGTCACTGTGACCTTAAATGTTAAAATGTTAAAATTGTTATAACTTTGGTATGCTTGGACATAGAGTCTTCAAACTTGACATGAAGGTTTGCAAGCACACTTAGATGACCACTGGTCATTTCAAGGTCATTCATTCTAAGGTCAAGGTCACTGTGACCTTAAATGTTATTGTTGTTCATGTATCCTACCGTAGCTCAAATATCCCCCGATGGATTTTTTATACGCCCGTCTATGACGGGACGTATTATGGTATACCCCGCGTCCGTCTGTCCGTCCGTCCGTCCGTCCGTCCGTCTGTTAATGTCGTACGCTACGTCAAATATCCTTTGACAGATTTTCTTCAAATTTTAACACAATCTTAATATTGATAAACCCTGATCCCCTTTCGTTTTTGACGGAATTCTGAATTGTCGTTCCAGAGTTATGGGACTTTGTTCGTCAAAATTTCGTGATTTCATTGAATGTCCTACTGTAGCTCAAATATCCTTCGATGGATTTTTTTCAAATTTCAACACAATCTTAATATTGATAAACCCTGATCCCCTTTCGTTTTTGACGGAATTCTGAATTGTCGTTCCAGAGTTATGGGACTTTGTTCGTCAAAATTTCGTTATTTCCATGCTCATGTACTTATAAAATAAACCATGTATTCAAATACAAATAAACTGAAGTAAAAAAATGATTCAAAGGGTTATTTATTACCTTACTACTTCATTGGCGAACGACGGGCGTATCATGCGCTCATGGCGCAGCTTTTATTTGTAAATTATAAGTATAACTATTTAAAAACTCTAGCTGTCACTTTTGTATATGCTGCCAGCTTTACTGTTAGGCTAGTTTTTGTCATATGTCTATGTGAAACCTTATGAACCTTACTTGCCCAAGTAGCCTCCATGTTCTATTTTTAGAACTCATTACCCAAGCAGCCTCTATGTTCTATTTTAAGAACTCATTACATGTTCTATTTTTAGAACTCATTACCCAAGCAGAGACCATTGTTTATTTTAAGAACTGATTACCTAACAAGCTTTAGTGTACTATTTTTAGAACTCTTTACCCAAGCAGCCACCATGTTTTATTTTAAGAACTCGTTATCCAAGAAGCCTATGTGTAATATTTTAAGAACTCTTTACACAAGCAGTCACCATGTTCTTATTTTTAGAACTTATTTTCCAAGAATGTTCTACATGTATTTTAAGAACTCATCCAAGCAGCCTCCATGTTCTATTTTAAGAACTCATTACCCAAAAAGCCTCTGTGTTCTATTTTTAGAACTCATTAACCAAGCAGCCACAGGGTATGGACTCACCAGGGCGCAGTGGGGCCCGCATGCTACTGTCTCATGACAAACGGTACTTCATCAAAACTCTAGTCAGTGAGGAAGTGGAACAGATGCACCACCTTCTCAAGCAATATCATCAGGTGAGAAACAGTTACTTGGCATTAACTCCTCAGATGCTCATTTAAACCTATTTTAAGTGCATTAGAAAATCAAATTTATGAAAGACTTTTCTTAATAAATTTTAGTTTTAAAAGCTTCATTTGCAGCCACAAGAAACTGATAAGCAGCAAACAGCATAAAACATGAACAACCTGGGAGATACATGTTCTCGCAGGCTGTTCTGGTTTTATGCTGGTTTTATAAAGCAACTTTCACTTTGCTTCTGAGTGACGAAGTGTTAAGCATGTTCCCAGCTTTTGCATCAAATAATTTGTAGTAGCTGGTAGAAAAAGGATTCTTTTCTAGTTGAAGAATATGCTTAACATTCGTATTGATTCTTTTATATGCGAAAGGTTGTAATGGAAAACAAATAATTTCTGACTGCAATAACGAAATTTCATGAAGTTTTGTAAAAAAAAATGAAATTGTTGTCACTAGGTCCAAGGTCAAGGTCACTGTCACAATAAGTGTAAACATTTTTTCCGATCAATATCTTGTCAATGAATTGACCGATTGGTTTGATACTTCACATGTGCATTGGCCTAAGACAGTAGATGACCCCTATTGAAATTAGGCTCACTAGGTCAAAGGTCAAGGTCACTGTCATAATAAGTGTGAAAATAGTTTCCGATCAATAACTCGTCAACGATTTAAACGATTGGCTTGATACTTTGCATGTGCATTGGCCTTGGACAGTAGATAACCATATTGAAAATAGGGTCATTAGGTCAAAGGTCACTGTCACAATAAGCGTGACAATCGTTTCCGATCAATAATTTGTCAACAAATTGACAGTTTGGCTAGATACTTCAAATGTGCATTGGCCTTGGACAGTAGATGACCCCTGTTGAAATTGGGGTCACTAGTTTAAACGTTAAGGTTACTGTGACATAAAGTGTTTAATTGGTCATCAAAGGATTGAGTAATGGCTGTCAAGGCCCTAGTGGGGGGGGGGGGGTCATCTATCTCTGACCGCAGAGCTCTTATTATGGGCAAGTTTTTTGTGTAGCGTATTTAATATCTTATAAATTTATCAAGTTTCTGAACGTATTTGAATAAACAGGTAAGCTTTCCTGTGCACAAAGAAATAGATGGTAAGCTGTTGTGGTCAGTTACCGGTCCTTGTGTGAAATGTGCGAAGTTTTTTATTAATTAAGAAATATCAGTAGGTATGATATAAAGGCTGTAATTTTATTAGCTCGTCTGTTTTCGGAGAAAACCCGAGGTATTGTCATAGCCAGCTCGTCGTCCGACGTCCGCGTCTTGCTTAAACCTTTACATTTTGTTAAGGTTTGGAACATTGGCTCTTAAATCAAAGTGCTTCAACCTACAACTTTGAAACTTCCCATGTAGCTGCACCTTGATGAGTTCTACATGCCACACCCATTTTTGGGTCAATAGGTCAAAGGTCAAGGTCACTGTGACCTCTAAAAAAAATAAAAAAAATTCTGACAAGCTTTCATTTATTAAAAACCGCACTTGCAGCCGAGCGTGGCACCCGTTATGCGGTGCTTTTGTTATAGAATTTAGTTATTGTTATACACACCCTTAAACATAAAGTGGTATATAGGAATCTATGTAATATCATCTTTATAATCATATGTCAGTTTGTCTGGAGTTCAGTCCGTCCGTTCATACTAGGCATAAAGTTGGTGTCAGGCATTCTCATACAATTTTCAATGTATATCATTTAACCCTTTCCCACTCAGAAGCAAAGTGAAATTGGCTAAGTGCAAACAGCATAAAGTCAGAACAGCCTTGCAGCCTGTTCAGGTTTAATGCTGTTTGCTGCTCATCAGTATCTAAGGGTTGGAAATGAACTTGAAACTTGAATTTAATAAGAAAGGTATTTAATTAAATGTAACTTTCTAAGGGACTACAAATGCATCAAAATACATATCTTAGTGGTAAAGGGTTAACATTTATGTGCAGGCAATGTGCCCTATGATATGAAGCTGTGCATGTGCGATTTTAACGTCCTACATTAAAAGTTACACAAGTTAGACCCTCTTTTCAACTTAAGATTTTTTTTGACTAGGTTATTTTTTCTAATGACAGTAGACTGTAAGCAGAAATATACATATCTCAAACTACAGCATCCAGATGTGTAACTTTTGGTATTAAAATTTTTATATTGCCCCTGTACTTAGTTTCATCCAATCATTACCCCTGGGTTATAACTGGCCAAAAAGCCGTTGTGATCAAATTATTTATATAGACTTACATGGTAACATAACCTCAAAGAAATCATTCGGCTAAAACCACAAGACCTAAAGGTTTATATTACAATTTGGTATGTAGCATTCTATTGCTGTTCTCAACAAACTTATTCAAAACATGTCCCAGGGGTAAAGCAATGGCCATGCACCATGATACAATTTTTCATTGGTACAATTGTTATTACTGCTGTGCGGAGTTGGTGTTTATTCATCCCCACTGTGTTTGTATACCCCCACAAACAAAGTTTAGGGGGGTATATAGGAGTGAGCTTTTCGGTCAGTCAGTCTGTCTGTCGGTCCGTATTTAGTGTCTGCTCTCTAATTCAAGTTGTTTTCATTCGATCTTCACCAAACTTGGTCAGATGATGTATCTAGATGATGTCTAGGTCAAGTTCGAATACGGGTCATGCTGGGTCAAAAACTAAGTCACATGGTCACTGAGTGCTTTTTAAACATTGAGCATGGTGTCCGCTCTTTAATTCAAGTAGTTTACATCACAGCTTCACCAAACTTGATCAGAAGTTGTATCTAGATGATGTCTAGGCCAAGTTCGAACATGGGTCATGGCAGGTCAAAAACCAGGTCACTGGGTCACTTAGTGCGTTTTAAACATTGAGCATGGTGTGCGCTGTTTTTGGTGAAGACAACATGCAAACTTTTCTGTGTCAATGCGACATGTGGGGGTATTCGTCACGTCTGTGACAAAGCTCTAGTTGTTGTTGTTGTGCCAGGCTCCACTTTCCCGTCTTCAGTGTTCTTTGCAGTGTAAAATGTAAAAATCTCATCCAATATTGAGTTAACATCTGAGTTGCTCTATGTTTCACTGATTTAAAGAAGTATTTTCTTGGCTTGTGTTTAATTTCAAAATCTGACTCTTAAAAAAAGTCTTGCTAGAACCCAGAAATTGTTTATCCATCCACAGAATTGATATGTATGCATGTACCAAGAACTTAACCATTTGAGTTGTGATGTAAATCCCTTTATGTGATACATCACCCAGTGTGGTGTCAATCATATGTCATAAACGTTAACCAAAGCTGGCTAATTGGCTCGCAACTTGTCGTTGTTCTCTTAAAATGCAGTCTGCACAACGGATATAATCAGATATAAAGATGCCTATTTGAGGAATTGGAAGAGAATACCTTAAATATTGACCCAGTTCTGTCTGACTTCCTCACTTCATACATCAGTTTTAGGTATTCAGTGTTTTTTTCACCACTAGGAATGGGGCCAGAGCACTTTGAACTGGAAAAAATCACATTGATTTGACTAAAATTTGGAAATGAACTAAAAATTGCAATTAATAAAAAAAAAAATTTGTTTAAACAATATTTAATCTTTGGACAAATATAGGACAACAATAAACTTGTAGTCTGCAAGATTTTGCAGTGATCCATTGTGTCAATATTATGATTCAACAATGATCTGCTAAAAGTACTTTATAATTGTATTTCTCTTATCTTTTGAAACTACTATTGGTATCTTTTTACAAACAATTTTTAAAGTCGCAATATGAAGTTCCATAAACATTAACAACAAATTCTCTCACAAAATTTAAACCCTGAATTAGATCAGGATTCAGTTAATGATGAGAACCATAAATGTGTTGTGATTGAAGAGTATAATGCACCAAGCAAATTAAAAGACATTGACTTGAAATAGTCTCAAACATAAACGCGTTCCCTCTCATAAGCAGAGTGAAAATGGATATGTGCAAACTCGCAGATTACTCGCAGTTTGTTCAGGTTTTATGCTGTTTGCTGCTCATCAGTATCTTAGGGTTGGAAATAAATCCTTTAAAGCTTGAATCTAGTAAAAAAAGGTCTTTAATGTGCCTCCGTAGCTCAGTGGATAAGGCGCTTGCGTTAAAATCCAGAGGTCCCGGGTTCGATCCCGGGCCGGGGCACATACATGCCAGTCATGTTTCAGCAAATAAAGGCTAAGCCCGGCATTAAGACGTTATATTAAAAAAAAGGTCTTTAATTATATTTAACTTTATAAGGGACCATACAAGCGTCAAAATATGTATCTAAGTGGTTAAGGGATAACACAACAAAAATGTATCAGTTTGCACATATTTTAGATGTTATCCATTTATTCCTAGGGTCTAGAAAAAAGGCCTTGGCAAACAGCGTAGACCCAGATGAGATGCCGCATAATGCGGTGTCTCATCAGGGTCTGCGCTGTTTGCTTAAAGGAATTTCTGTAAGAAATATTCTAAATATGGAAAAAAATATACCAGACATCCCTAATTTTGGTAATAAATTGATCCAATTTAGAAGGATGGGAGAGTCTACCAGGCATAAATGGGTTAATCGTGCCTCGTTCACAATGATGCTCATTACTTGGCACATTCTGAGACTACAACAGCCAGCAAAGCGTGTTATTGCTGGTAATTGCGGGTTATTACGTGTAATCGTGTTTGCTGCTCTGTTGCAAAAAACCTCAGGCAAGTCTTGTGATCAATTATTGATGAATGCTGAATCAATTTGGATAACAAATGGGAAGCTGTTAACACCAGTTGTACCATTAGTTTCTTCATTTTGTCAGTATGCTGGGAAGACGTTAGCTAGTATTACCTGTATTGTGCCTTTCTGAGTACACATGTAACGGTATTCATTGTTGATAAACAATTTCTAAAGTCTGTCTTGATATAAATATGTTATGTGTTATTGATCCTTTATGGTGAAGTCAACAGTGTTTTTTTGTTTGAACAAAATCTGGTCCGGAATTTGGCCCCATTCCCAAAGGAAAAATGTATATATTTTTCCCAAATGGGACCTCAAAATTACTGATTGAAGGTTTAAAACAGAACAAAAAAATTATTTTTTTTAGATCTCAACATTTAACCCTTTGAGTGCTGGAACCGAATTTTGAAGGCCTGTGCAAACAGTTTGGATCCAGATGAGATGCCACAGAACGTGGCGTCTCTTCAGGATCCAAACTGTTTGCTATTCTGATAGTATTTTGAAAAAAAATAAAAAATATGCTAATTTTAGAAATTAAGCAGACAACATATTAGCAGATGACAAATTTCCCAGCATGCAAAGGGTGAAGGTTTAAAACAGAACAAATCAATTTTTTTTTTAGATCTCAACATTTAGTTCATCTCTCATCCAGCTCTACAAGTTATATATTATTAAATATATTTGATTCTCAATTTTGAAGCATTTGTTAGCAAAACAACAACATAACTATTTTCACAATCCTAAGAGACCCTGGCCCATTCCCAAAATGGTGAAAAAACACTGGTCAATATACCAGTATTGTTTATTGAAGATGAATCAATTATGCAACTTTTAACCCAACTAGTTCTACCATTTTTAACTGTTTTACAATTCACGTCTGTACAATCATCATCATAGGTGATTTTGGCATTTTATGATAAACATTTAATTTTGAAGAAAATAAATGCTGAATTATTTCATTTTCAAAAGATGTTTCTTGATTGGAGCAAAATATATGAGGACATTAGAAGTGTTCAAGAGTAAGAAGACTAGTTGAAGTGGTTACACTTCAGTTTTATACAAGATGGTTGTATGTAACCTTTCTGTTAAAGCAATTGAATTGCAATACCAGGAATGGCTTTTCCATATCTACTTGTGTACATTTTTTTTAACTATTTGCAACTGGTTTCACTCTTGCAACATCAGCATGATGTTGTCTGTTACATTTAGGCCTTGGCACAGAGTTATGAAAATTCTTTTGTAAGTTCACTATATATGCAATATTCCCATTTATTGACCCTCCGGATGGCTGGGAAATGCAACAGATAACATTGTTTTTTCCCATGAAAACTCGCCACCTGTACTCCAGGCGGCATTTTTAGCTCACCTGATTGCTCAGGTGAGCTTTTGTGACTGGTCTATGTCCGTCGTCTGTCTGTCCGTCCGTCCACATTTGTTCGTAAACATTCTAGAGGCCACATTTATTTTCCGATCTTCATGAAACTTGGTCAGAAGCTTTGTCCCAATGAAATCTCGGTCGAGTTTGAAAATGGGTCGTGCCGGGTCAAAAACTAGGTCACTTGGTCAAAAAAATGAAAAAATTTGTAAACACTGTAGAAGTCACATTTCTTGCCCAATATTCATGTAACTTTGTCAAAATGTTTGTCTTAATGATATGTTGGTTGCGTTCAAAAGTGGTTCCGGTCCGTTGAAAAGCATGGCCGCCAGTGGGCGGGGCAGTTTTCCTTATTTGGCTATAGAGAAACCTTGTTAACACTCTAGAAGTCACAAGTTTTGCCCAATCATCATGAAAGTTGGTCAAAATATTGGTTTGATTGATATCTCGGACCAGTTCGAAAATGGTCCATATCGGTGAAAAACATGGCCGCCAGTGGTGGGGCATTTTTCTCTATATCTATATAGTGAAAACATGTGAACACTCTAGAAGTTACATTTTTGGCCCAATTTTGATGAAATTTGGTCAGAACATTTGTTTCCTTTATTATAATGAAAGTTGAGTTCAAAAATGGTTCCGGTCAGTTGAATAACATGGCTGCCGGGGAGGGGGGGTTGTTGTCTTAAATTAATACAAAGTAAAAAAAGCTTGTGAACACTCTAGAAGTCACATTTTTTGCCCAATCATCATGAAACTTGGTGAAAAGATTGGATTTATATATATCACATACTCGGTAATTAATGCCATAATTTTTACCCTTAGATTGTCCAAATTTTCATTATATTATACAAAATCCTTGTAAACACTCTAGCGGTCACAATTTTGTTTCAGATTTTATGAATCTTGGTCATAATATTTATTTTTGTAAGCAAAGTTTGATGTTTGGTAAGGGGGGTCAACTCAAAATATAGGTCACCAGGTCAAATCTTACAAAAACAAAAACACTCCATATGCCAGAGTTTTGGTTCAATAATGATGAAACTTGACCAGGATGTTTGTCTGGAAAATATCTCTATGTCAAGTTTGACGTTTGGTAAAGATTGAATGAACCGACTCCTCTCAGGTGAGCGAACTAGGGCCATCTTGGCCCTCTTGTTATGTACTCATAAAAGCTCAAAGCATTAAATCATAACAAATGATATTTTAGGGAATTTCTTTGAATAACATGAAATGCAGCTAAATACTATTGTGTTTGATTCTCGCAGCACATCGTGGAGTGTCACGCTAACACGATGTTGCCCCACTACCTGGGGATGTACCGGATCACGGTGAATGACGTGGAGACATACCTATGCGTGATGAGAAACGTGTTCAGCCCACGACTGCCCATACACAAGAAATATGATCTGAAGGTGTGTGGCGTGTCACGATGTTTTTCCAGGGCTCCTATTCACCAACTGATTCTTACGACTTCTCAATTTCAAAAAATACAGAATATTCTTAAAACTGTTATAAATTTAAACTCCTTTGAAATAAGGTCTTAGTTAGAACCTTAAATTGAATAATTCTTTGTTAAGAATTATATGTTTAGGAGACAAGCCTGTATTTACCAACTTATTTTCATACTTAAGAAGGATGAAGAATAGATTTAACACCAAGAAAAATACATCCAGCGTTTGAATATATATGGGCTTCTACTGGTCATTATGTCTTTACCAGAATGTTCTACATGAAAAATGATGTATATACAGGCAGTTAATGTTAATTGAATCAATATTTAAGCAACTTTTGAATATTTCAATTTAAATAATATTTTTTATTCTTGAAAAAAAGTCTAAGTCTAAGAATTGTTTGGTGAGTACTGGCCCAGGGCTTTCCTTTTACTCTCAGCTTGACCCTTTGACTAGCAGACATTTAAAGAAAGTTCAACTCTTTCTACAAGATAAACGTCAAAATGAAAAATTAACAGAAAATAATGAAATCTGGCGGACTCTCAGAGATGTGAACTTATGTGTCTGTTTAAACTTTTCAATTTGCAGAAAATCCTTAAAGACAATGTCCAGGGGTGAAATTATGAATTGAATTTTACACACCAATTACCTCTTTAGTTTTACAAATGTATATTTAAAGGGGCTTGTTCATAGTTTGTACATCTTTTGTACATTATGTGAAAATGTGCTTGCAATATATATCTATCCAGTGCCTTCCCCAGGAATTTGTTCAGGCGCTCCGGGGCCGACCGGGGGTGGGTTCACCCCTCCCGACGTTGATTTTTTTTTATTTAACGTGTCAATTCACGTTCTGTGGTGCGTTATAACTCAAAGAAAAACAGCGTCAAAAGAAGTCATTTGGTGCGCTATGACTCTTCCAAAAAATCCCCCAGTCATTAAAAAATATATATTTTTTTATATTGTTTAATTGTTTTAAAACTTTTCCGCAAAAAATATATATTTTTTTATATTGTTTAATTGTTTTAAAACTTTTCCGCACAGATAGTAAAATCCCGACTCGAACAATTCCCCAATACATCCGTTTCAACCCGACACTATTACTGTATACTTACTATTTTTCAAGTTTCTTTTTATTACCCGATAATCCCGTTTATTCCGTTTTTATCAATCTCTTTCTGGTAAATATTTACGATAAGAGCTTTCAGTTATTTCTTTAACACAAACCTTGCCATTTTTTAATGACTATTTATAGATTTGATGAAATATTGCCTCTGAATACGTTGTACATGCTGCATAATTTTCGCGCTCTTTTTAATTGAGAAAAAGATTCGACACAGAATAAATTTGCACTGCTAATTTGAAGAAAAAATATTTAACGTTGCGGTAACATTTACATTCGGAAGTGTGTTTCGGATTAAAAACGCGTTAACATCGACTTACGGTAATGGGTTTCGGATTACAAATTTAATTATTCCCATTTGAGATTTCAACAAATATTAGCCGTTGCGTTATAAATTCAACGATAATTTGTTTACACACTTTACATGTCGAATAAATGTTTTGACGGAATTCTGCATGAAATTCACGTTGTCCACGAGGATCATGGCCGGTTGCCATCATCAGTCTTCTAACTATCGATTATCGGACGAAACATTTACAAGTGTGCGTAATTAATTCAACGAAAATTTGTTAAAGCGCATTACGTGTTGAATAAATGTCAGAAAAACATGGTGAATCAGTTCCATAAATGGACATGTTTAAATATACATTTACTGGAATTAAATAAATTGTTATCACATAATTGTAACCGGGAGTCATTTGCACAACTTACTCGCTATAATAATTAATTGTTTACCACTTGCAATTAATTTCTCGTATTAATTATGAGTCATAGGTAACACTTGTTTACAGTAAAAAGGTGTGATGATGATGCCCAAAACCGTCTTTAATGTTCTGTACTGTACTAATTACCGGTTTTATATTACTCAAATGGTACAACTTCTTGCTAATCAAGCTGCGATAAACTCTTACTTCATGCCCGACGTCAATAAAAAATAATGGTCGATAGTTAACCCCGCCCTCATAAGCATTCGCGTAACCGATTGGACGATGAACTTCACAGTTTGACGACTGGAAAGTTACCAGATACATCCTTGTCAGCATTTAAATGACCGTGTAATGTGGCTAGAATAATCGATACGCGCGTCATGCTATTCTTTTATCAGTGGATTATCCATTACCCCATGTGGTGTTTATCGCGATTACTTGTGAAAGTAGGTACCGAGTGCTCTTTTAAAACAGGGAATATTGATACACTGATAAGGAAACCTTGATTTTTTGGACAATCTCCACTTTCTTTTACTGAAGAATACACTGATCGGAAAATTTCAAGCGCCCCGGGGACTCTGGTTTCGAAATTCAAGAGCCCCGGCAAGGGGCGCTTATATGGCCTGGGGAAGACCCTGCTATCTGAGTGTCTTCTGTGTACATGTATCTACAACATATTATTGACACAAACATTGAATTCTTTATGTTTTTGTTACAGGGCTCGACTGTTGACCGATGTGCCAGTGACAAGGAAAAGGTATTATTAGAGAAAAAATCGCAATATTTGTTTTCCTGATGTTTGCCATAATGTGAAACCTTTGATCTCTTATACCCAAACATTTTTCTATACCACTTTTACAAATACTTATTCAGGAAAACATTCATTAAATGAGCAATAAGAATGGTCTGATTTATTCTCCTTAGAAAAATAATATATTTTTTAAGCGCAAGGGATATGACTTTTTTGTATAAAATGCTTGGCAAAAGTATTGGGAAAAATACTCAACCATATAAGTCACAAGTGTTACTCTTATCAGTGATGTGATTTTGTAGTTGATTTTCTTCTTGTTAACACCAAGGTAGGTTTGCAAATTGTTTTTACATTTCAAGATCCATGTAAAAGTCAAGAATTTGGGTGAAGATAGTTTTGCCAATAGTTGATAGCAGTTGCGACAGGCTAAGCAAGGACGACAATTTCCGCTTTTTTTGGGGGTATTTTTTGTCTGCAAGAAGACTATTGTTATTAAAAATCTGTTTTAGGTGGAAATTATAGTCCATCATTGCTCCAGCTAGGATTTGGAAAGGGCATGGGGGACTTTTTTTGTCAAAAGGGCACCTTCGACTAGCATTTTTTGAGCGCGTGGGTGTTTCTGAAATGCTTCCTGTTGCATGTTAATTTACATGTTTTTAATAATTTTTAGAATATATTATTCCCATTATTTTTAAACCATTTAAATATAATGTCTATAATGAGGAATAAATTAATCCCAATCTAATAAGAGATTTATTAATTATCATATGCACAAAAAAAAAGGGTAGGGGGCCCTGGGAAGGGAAGGGCAGAGGTTCCAAAGGGCAGGGCGGGGCGTCCTTCAATTTAGGCCTAGCCATAGCACTGGTCCATGATTAGCCTATGTGCACTGCATTGAGCCCAGTTTTCCCAGAGCCTGGCTCATAAACCTCTTTCTTCTATAGGCAAAGGAGTTGCCCACCTTCAAGGACAATGACTTCTTGGAAGATGAGGCTAAAGTTAACATCGGGGCAGAGGAGAAGGCAGAACTGATGAACAAACTGACCCGCGATGTGAACGTAAATTTCTAGGGGACCTAACTGTGGAGGCCGGAATTTTTAAATTTTGAAAAATATTTGCTCCCTTTTAATGTTAGATACTTTCTAATGGAGCTTACTATGGGGGCTTGATTTGTGCACTTGCAGAAGTATTACCTCCCTTTGAATGGGATACTGCTTTCAGAAAGTGATTCAGCTGTCAACCCAAATGTAAATGTAATAAAATGGTATGAAAAAATAGAGAAAAACAAGCAAATTCGTTGAATTGATATCCTCCACCAAAAACAAAGTCAATTCTTTATCCCTTTGCCTTTGGCAGGGGATAAAAAAGCAAAACAATGTCTTTTTAAAATTTTAATAAGCGAATAAATAGTGTATGTGATATAGTGAAGAATCTTTCTTGACAATAAAGTATTTAATCTTTTGATGATGGGAGCTTCAAAAGAAATGATCTTTCTTTATTACAAGGTCATCCTTTTAGGTCTAAGGTCAAAAATACAAATCCAAGGGAAGTAATAAGCTTTAAAGGGAGATAATTATTCAGTATTGAATATAGCAACTTGATATTTGGCATGCATGTGTATCTCATGGAGCTGCATATTTCGAGTGGTGAATCTACAGTCACGGTAGTGGCTTTTAATTATTTGCTACTAAAAATAGAGATTTGTTAGAGACAATTATTTTCAAGGGGAGTAATTTATATAATTATAAATCTCAGATTATATATTTCCTTACCAAGAACGTAAGTTCTTTTCACAGTTACTGTACAGATTTTTTATTTTGATTATTTATAACTCAAATGATTGATTTGAAGGTGTTTTTTTTTAGACAAAGGGGAAGACACTGGGTTAAAGGGGAAAATAGAGGGCGAAAGAGACATATTTGGGGAAAAAATAAAAACTGTTTTAATCAATGTCTATAAATCATCTACTCTGATTTCAGGGGTTTTTCACCACTGTCTGCGTCTCCGGAAAATGGAGGCATTCCCAAAGCAAAAAAACGGCCACCATTCCCAATCAAATTTTGATGAAATTTTTCAAAATTACAATAAAGAAGTTTTCTGTCAAAATCATTAAAAAACGTTAACAAACACAAATGACATTTAGAGTGACTTCCCTTTATGCATTACGTTATATAGCATGCCCTTAACGACTCAGATGTAAGCACGTTTAGTTTGAGAATTATTCTACCAACATTGAGAGCGATAAAGTGCGAAATGTTCCGCATGACTGCAAAAATTAACAGGAACTGCAAACTACACATTCTAATCCAACTCCGTAGACGCTTATTTCTATACCTGCCCAATGATAAATAGAAATTTTTATTTCAAAGCGGTGCAGTTGGGGGCATTGTGTTTCTGACGAACACATCTCTTGTTCTGTTTTCTTGGCAATCCTGTAATTAACTGACTACATCCTGCACTTAACAGGCCACATATTTTGTGTTCAAGTTTTTGACCAGCCTGCACTTAATTTTTGCTTTGATAACATTTTACTTAATGTTTTAAAAAAATGCTTGGAAAGTTGGCAATTTTATATTGGGACTCTATGGGAACTGGAATGAGTGTACTCTTTTCTTTTGTTGTTCTTGGCCAGCCTGCACTTTAATGGATTTTATCTTTTCTATTTAAGTTGATGGTCAGCCATAAATTAATGGATAGCATCTTTTCTACTGAATGCACTATATTTTCTGTTACAGTTCTTGGCCAGTCTGCACCTAATGGACTACAGTCTGATCGTGGGCATCCACGACTGCGACAGGATCGAGCCCGAGGGCTCGGACATCAATGCCCAGAATAGCGAGTCTGACGGGGAGCCTGTGAGTGGGGAAGACGAGAACGGGCTCGAGGAACAGGTGCCAGACATCGGCGGGTTCGCACCCACACCGCCCGACAGCCCGCAACCGTACGGGCCTGTGCCAGCATTCAACGGGGACATAGATCCGAACATTGAGAAGTTCGGAGTGAAGAGTTTGGAAGGTAGGTCAGCGATTGTTTTTCGTTAGAATTTTGGGCCATTATAGAACTTGTTCCGAAGGAAAATAAGTATGTATTTTTTGCAATTGGACCTAAACATTTCTTATTGAAGGTTTCAACAACAACAATAATCAATTAATTTTAGCATTGAGTTCATCTCCCGTTCAGCTGTATAAGTTAAACAGTATAAACTCTTAAATTTCACCTCAGAGATATTGGTCCTTCTATATCTATATGACCGGTTTCAGTCTGTAAAATGCGATAGAGGAACCTAAGAGTATATGGACCGGTCACTATTTATATGTATATGGACCATTTTGGGCTACACACCACTGAATGTGCACTGTGTTGAAGCGTTTTATTAAACAGCATTGACACTATTTCAGCTTTAACAAGAGTAAAAAAACAACAACTTAATTTAGAATGAACGAAACGCTTAGCTCAATGCCAACGTTAATGCTATGTTTATAACATACCTGTGTCCATAGATACATGATGAACTCTGGCATTGATCTCTTTGATAAACCACAGGCCTTGGTTGTCAGTGATGTCTGACTTGGTCATTTTTGATTGTCCACAGACCCCCCCCCCCCCTCTCCCCCTCCGGTTGTATTGGACAAAATCCAAGGGAAGTAATAAGCTTTAAAGGGAGATGATTTCTATACCTGCCAAATGATAAATATAAATTTTATTTCAAAGCGGCTCAGACGGGGGCATTGTGTTTCTGACGAACACATCTCTTGTTTGATATTTGTATTAACTCATGAACATACAAGTTTTAACCCATTTTCAAATGAAATAATATTTGTAATTGTTACCATTCTCTTGCCTTCACTTCTCTTGAAAAAAATCCATTTAAATAATATTTGGAACGGTAACTATTATTTTATCTTCTTTTCTCTTAAAATAAGGAATGCATGCCTTTTCCATTGAAATACTATTTTGAACGGCAACTATTTTTACTTTTAAAGGAGGACCAAAGAAGGAGATTTACTTCCTTGCACTTATAGACATTCTTACACGGTATGGAATGAAAAAGCGCACCGCTCTTGCCGCAAAGACGATGAAACATGGCGTTGGGGCGGAGATATCCACCGTTCATCCCGATCAATATGCAAAACGGTTCCTTGAATTTATCGACAAGTGTATAGCGTGACAGTCGAAGCAGTCAAAGTGATATTTGTTTGTTAAGTGTTAACGTTTTTACATGTTACAGGGGTGAGATTTGTCCTCCTTTAAGCTGTCAGCTCCATAACAATGTAAAAATGATTTTACAAATAGGTATTAACAATGCTGGATCTAAATACAAATGAAGAGTTTAGTTAAAACCTGTAAGAGTGGTAGGGAATTTTTCTCCGTTGAGGTGGTTCTTAAATCACAACACTGATGTTAGAAGTTTGTTTACCAGAGGGACAGAAACTAAGTTGTGTACGGTAGGTTGCCGAGACGGGTAACTATCCTTAGTACATTGGTTGACTGGGCAAAAAAAAAGGAGCCCAGACCGGTAACTATCCTTACATTGGTTGACCGGGCAGAGAAAAAGGAGCCCAGACGAGTAACTATCCTTAGTACATTGGTTGACCGGGCAAAGAAAAAGGAGCCAAGGACCAAGTACATGTCGTAATTATCTTATGCTTAAATTGAAGAAAATAAAATCAAACAACAATATAATATTTCTGCCACGACTCAATTTATAATGCTCTTTCATGAGCCTAGATGTTCATTCTTTAAAACACATAAAGTTATCAGCAGTGGAGGAAATGGTTCAAGCTTTAAGGGAAAGCTGGTTGCCCTGTCGCACAAACAACTTTTGAAATGAACTTGCCTAGGCCTCAAGTTCAAGTTTTTTTAGCTCACCTGAGCACAACGTGCTCATGGTGAGCTTTTGGGATCGCCTGTCGTCCGTCGTGCGTCGTCAATATTTTGCCTTGTGAACACTATAGAGGCCACATTTTTTTGTCTGATCTTCATGAAACTTGGTCAGAACATTTGTCCCAATGATAACTCGACCGAGTTTGAAACTGGGTCATGCTAGGTCAAAAACTAGGTCACTAGTTAAAAAAAAAACCTTGTGAACAATGTAGAAGTCACATTTGATGCCCAATCTTCATGTAATTTGTCAAAATGTTTGTCTTAATGATATGTTGATTGAGTTCAAAAATGGTTTCGGTCAATTGAAAAACATGGCCGCCAGGGGGCGGGGCAGTATTCCTTATGTGAATCTTCATGAAATTTAAGTCAAAACATTGGTTTCATTGATATCTGGGACAAATTCGAAAATGGTCCAGATTGGTGAAAAAACATGGCAGCCAGGGGGCGGGGCAGTTTTCTCTATAAGTATATAGTGAAAAACATGTGAACACTCTAGAAGACACATTTTTTGTCCAATCTTCATGAAATTTGTTCAAAACATTTGTTTCCTGGATACGACGGTTGAGATCGAAAATGGTTCAGATCGGTAAAAAAACATGGCTGCCATGGGGGGGGGTCATATTCGTTATATTTATATAGTAAAAAAAGTTTGTGAACACTCTAGAAGCCATATTTTTTGCCTAATCATCTTGAAATTTTGTCTAAACATTGATTTTATAGATATCTTGGACGAGTTCGAAAATGGTCATGATCGGTGGAAAAACATGACTGCCAGGGGTAGGGGAAGTTTTCTCTATATGTATATAGTGAAAACATGTGAACAGTCTAGAAGACACATTGTTTGCCCAATCTTCATGAAATTTGGTCAGAAGATTTGTTTCCTGGATACAATGGTTGAGTTCGAAAATGGTTCAGATCCATAAAAAACATGGCCACCAGGGGGGTCATTTTCCTTATATTTATAAAAAAAAAGCTTGTGAACGCTTTAGAAGTCGCATTTTTTGCTTAATCATCATGATATTTGGTCAAAACATTGGTTTTGTGGATATCTCGGACAGGTTTGAAAATGGTTGTGATCATTTGAAAAACATGGCCGCCAGGGGGTGAGGCAGTTTTCTCTATATGTATACAGTTTACATGTGAACAGTCTAGAAGACACATTTTTTGCACAATCTTCATGAAATTTGGTCAGAACATTTGTTTCCTAAATATGACGGTTGAGTTCCAAAATGGTTCGGATCGGTAAAAAAAAACATGGCCGCCAGGGGGGGTCTTTTTCCTTATATTTATATGGTAAAAAAGCTTGTGAACACTCTAGGAGTCACATTTTTAGCTAGTTCCTTCGGGTCTTAGGTGAGCGCCTAAGGGACCGTGGCCCTCTTGTTATATTATTATTATTGTTCCCTACCGGTTTTACCGGAGGGGACTTATGGTTTTCGCTCTTTATGTGCGTCTGTCACACATTTCTGGATCCTGCAATAACTTTAAAAGTTCTTCATATTTTTTCATGAAACTTGAAACATGGATAGATGGCAATATGGACATGATCCACATCATTTCATTTTCTTCCTAAGTCAAAAATTCTGGTTGCTATGGCAACAAATAAAAAAATCTGACAATGGTGGAGCCGGTAGGGGACATATATTGCTTGGCAATAGTCTTGTTATTTTTATGGTAAAAAAATATTACCATGTTTCAAAATATGTACTGAACAATAGCTGTTGTTTTACTGTGTCACATGTTATTGTAAAATTCCAGTATTGAATTGTTTGCTGTCAGCAAAATCTCATTTATTATAAGTTTTATTTCTTAAAAGACTGAACCAATCAATAAGGCAGAGGAAAAGACTCAACCAATCAATAAGATAAGTATTCCACAGTCATAATATAATGCTACAATTAATGAGAATTGTATCAGAATGTTTGTATGTAACTTAATTGTAAACATTTAATTTTGCTTGGTATGAAATTGGTTTGTAACCATTTATTATTATACATGTTCTTGTTGTCAACCATGTAGGGCCCATATTCCCCTAACCCCTTAATAGGGAAAGCAGATAGAAAATCTTTTATATCTTAAAATTCTATAATTGTTTCTCTATTTGTTGTTTAGATGTTTTTATAGAAGCATGTTTTAAAACAAGCACTTAATACAGAAATGATTAATATTTAATCCTTTAGTAAGTAGAAAACATGTTCCTGATATTTTATAGAAAAACATTTTATCTTAAAATACATGGTTTGTTAAGATATCCCTATGGAGTTTTGTGAAAATGGGCCCTAGCAGATATGTTAATCCAAATATTGCTGAGAGAGGGTGAAATCTTATAATCTGAATAATCTGTATGAGAAAAAGTCAGTTTAAATCTCTACTCATGAATGATGCACATGTACATGTACATTTATTATCTTATCGTTACACATTTATGTGCATATATTACTCATTGGTCCAAGGGGTAAAACAGATATATTTTACACTTTGCCTTCATTATACATGTCCTTAGGTGTTGTTAACATGTTTGTCAAGTGTATATATAACATGTCAAAAAGTGAAAGTGTGAAACTCAGCAATTAAAGTGCGCAATACCATATTGATCCAAGGTGTACACTGGAAATATGATACTATTTGCCTTCATTATACAGTTCCATAGATGTTGTAAACATGTTTGTAAAGTATAAACATGTAGTTAACATGTAAAAAAGGGACATTTTGAAACTCGGCAATTAAAATGCACAATAAAAGTTGATTACAATGTAATTCTCACTGTCTCACATTTCACATGCTGTCAATGCTTCCAGTAAAAGTGTTGTTTAATGCTATTCATTGAATTTTTTAGGAGGTAACTGAAGTTATGTATTTCTAATCCTATATGCTGGCAGCTTTGTTTCAATGGATTATAACAACTGGCATTGATTAACTGAAACTTTTACCTGTTTACCATGTTTTAATTGTTTTTGCCTTCAAGGAGTTCTTTGACGATTGTTAGGTTGATTCATGCATACTATCCATACTTCTGTGCACGTTGTTCTTGAATAATATGAGCCGCGTTCTGGGGACACTGGGCTTGATGCATGTGCATAAAGTGTCGTCCAATATTAGCCTGTGCAGTCCGCACAGGTTCATCTGGGATGAAACGTTCTGCTTAGACTAGACTATCATTCAAAAGAGACATCCATTTAACAAAAAATTCCATACAAGCGGAAAGTGTTGTCCCTGATAAGCCTGTCTGGACTGCACAGGCTAATGTAGGACGACACCACACATGCATTTATCTAAGTTTTTCCAGTATGCAACTCATATGATTATCCTTGAGTTACTTTCATTGTTGGTCAGTATTTGTAATTATTATATGATGGTCAATTTGTTAACTGTTTGCCACTCAGATATGCACTTAGATGCATTTGTAGCCCCTTAAATCAAGTTGAATTTTAGACCTATCTTAATAGATTCAAGTTGTGGAGCCTTCATTTCCAATACTGGTGAGCAGCAATTACAGCATAAAACCGGAACAGATTGCAATTAACTAGCAGGCTGTCTTGTTTTGATGCTGTTCGCATACTTTGTTTCTGAGCGGGAGAGGGTTAACATTTCATACTTCACATTTCACCATGCTAGAATACTATGTTATTGGGTTATTTGACAGCGTAGTGTGTAATAGGGTGATAAACTTTGGGCGAGTAAACAGCTGACATACCATATTGGACGATAGGTGGGTCCCATATGAGTATGCTAGCTGTGTATAAGTCCAAATGTATCACATACCATATTGGACGGTAGGTGGGTCCCATATGAGTATGCTAGCTGTGTATAAGTCTAAATGTATCACAGTATTGTACATAACTCTGTTAAATGATCTTTTAATTATAAACCCACCACAATCTGTATTGACGTTCTTATTAATGTTCAGTAATACATTTCAATGTTAAGTCTGCGTTTAAGCAATATGACGTTTTATGAATGTAGACGTAAACAGTGTTTTTGGAGAAAAACGCCCTCAGAGAATAGTAATAATATTAATAAATGTTATTTTAAGCATGATTTATTTATGGGACATATATTTTTAACAACTTTTATGCAGATAATCAAACATTCTATCGTAGATTCTATTGATTTGTCTTGAATTTAAAGTGGAAACGATCTGATGTATTTGGTTTAACCCCGACTGTCCAATATGTAATATATATTGGATAAAGAGCCATCAAATGCGGCAAGATATTGTCATGTGGTACAAATGGTGACAGCTGATTGAATTATATAAATATGAATATAATAATATTATTGTCTACTATATGTTTAACTGTCTGAAGTGCTATGTTTCTATGTTAATATGAAGTACAACTTTAATTTTAACATTTACACATTACGAGCAAAGTTTGTGTTTGAATCAGAATTGAGTTCACAAATTTTAGTTTTTGAGACACCTATTTGTATCAGCATTGTTACTTGACTTCTTTGTAATATTTAAGTCCCTTCTTAATGTTGGATGCATTGATTAATATTTTTCATAGATCAATGTGCTCTTGCAATCTATCATAAAATTAAAACAATTGGCCATTTAAAAAAATGATTCTTATAACATTTGTGTTGATATTTTGAAGTTTTGTTGCTTATCATTTCATGCATGTGTGTTGCTATAAACTTAAAATATGCAATACTTTGGATTCATTAAATTTTGTTTATAAGGCATTTATTGTATTAATAAAATTTTGCATTTTTTTGGATATTTCAAGTTCTGGATTATCTTATATTGTCTGATTTGAGGTAGGACTTTGATGTGAACGGTTCCACAAAATCCACAGCTATTAGTGTAAAACGCATAATATTGGTTTCACAGTAATCAATGCAATCCTTATGTCTAGAAACTATAGTTAGTAAGCGTAGCAATTTCCTTATTTGTTATGAATATTATTATCCAATCAATTACATAGATACATGTAATTGGTAGTGAATATGAGGCGAGTATCGGATAGGGATGAAGTTTATTATGCATGGCTTTTAAGCAAATGTGTTCAGAATTAGCCGAGCACTCAAATGTTTTTTAACTGAGATTGATCAACTTACTCTTCAATCCAATATTACACTCGCCTAACACTATATATTTAAGTCCAAAGACTTATGTAGTCAGTGGCGAAAGCAAAGCAGGTTACATTTCAGAAAAATATTTAGTGTTTAAACCAGTCAGTAAAACATGCTATTACTGTTTGGTTTTCTATAAGTCATTTATTTGAATGTACTTAAAGCACTTAGAGTGGTACATTATGGTTAATAATCGGTCAAATAGATGATGAAACTGATTATGTTTGTTTTTGTTTTTCTTCATTGTATAATTTTAGAAGGACACTAGATTGTTGTGCATTGTAACTGTCAGTATGGCATAATGTCTCCATTGTTGTTAATTATCTCACCTGAGCAAAATATTCTCATTTTGAGATTTTGTGACTTTTATTCTTTGTTTTCATACGTCGTAAACATTTGCCTTGTCAACAGTAGATCTGGCATTTATTGCCCAATCTTCATGAAACTTGGTCAACACATTTGTCTTAATGATATTTGGGCCAAGTTTGAAACTCGTTTACATATGAAAGGTAAAAAACTAAGCCACTAGTTATAATAAATGTTTGTTAATACTTTAGAGGCCACATGTTTTAACTAATCTTGCAATCTTGGTAACAATATTTTTCCACTTTTGATACCTCAGTTTGAGTTTGAAACTGGGTCAGGTGCGTTCGAAAATTAGGTCTTAAGATCAAAGTATAGGAAAATCTTGTGACATTTATTGCCAAAACTTTAAGAAAAAAGGTCAGACATATTGTGCTATTGATATCTCAACAAAGTTTTAAACTGGATCATGTGGGGTAAAAAAGTAGGTCCACAACAAAGGTACTCGTATTTTGACAGGTATTTTATTTGATGTGTACATATATACAAGGAGGTATATTGTTTTCATGAACATATTCAGATAGTACACATTCATATTTTTGCTTGTTTGCTCATTTTCCAAATTCCTTAAGAATCAAATACCCATATCCATATTATGTGAATGCTAAAATTGCATGTTTTTCAGTATAAACATGTTATTTCTATATTGCATGGTTATAATAATCTCACCAGTAAACTTATGCTTGGTTATATTATTACATTTGCTTAAGTTTTCCTGAAAGGATTTGTTAGTATGTATTTTGTGTAGACCTGTTTCAAAATTAGTTTTGTTTTATAATTTTGAAAAATGTATTTAATTTACGACTATCTTAATTCAGAAACTTTCCTGGTTGGAACATAGTTGAGTGTTGCATCACAACCCACCTTGTAAATTATATAGTAAAAGTTTTATTACTACTAGTATGTGGCGCCCAAATTGTTCACATTTGTTGTACATCAAATTTCGTTGTCAAGTTTTGCTATTTATTTGTACATGTGAACAATAAATAGTGTGTATATTTTGACTGTATGTTTAAGACTACATTAAATTAAACTATGTGAAAGAAGAAAGCTTTTGTTGTGAGATAATGCAAAGTGACAAGTGCTTATACGTAAAAACTGTTTGGTACCACCATTAAAACGTGGTAGTAAAGTGAACTCGAGTCTGCCTAGTTATTAGGAGGTTCTGGGTGCAATAACCGCTCTTTGATCTCAGAATCTTAAGACACAAAAACGACTGGTTCTACTTAAGAAGAAGACTCTAAGAGTGTCTATGTAAGCTTTTGGCTTTTTATTGAATCAAGCTTAATTAAAATGTTTAAAATATATAATAAAACAATATTCAGAGTAAGTATGAGGAGAAATACACGGATTTTATTGAACTTGCTCTATAGAACGTATGCTTTTCCTATGTTATAACAAATCTAATAAATGCATTCCCCGTACAGACAATTTGAACATTACCATCATACTTCCCTATCATACGAGATATAGCTTTCTGGATGGCTTACACTAAAATAAAATAAGACGTTTGTAAATAAAAATCATAGATTTATAAATATCATATAAGTTGACACGCGTGCCTTTATTGGCGTTTACACGGTTACTTTTGTTGGTGAATACATGGTTGCCGTAGTCGGTGGACATACATTTACGCACATTGGCGGTTGCTATCATAGTTTGCTTTTAAAATAATATATTTTTAAGTTCATGAGAAACCTTTTTATATTTCTTTTCTGATACGGTCTTCAATATTACTTTATTTAGATAAACAGGGGGGCCTGCGTATACGGGAGCTTACCGCGTTTAAGTGAGAAAGTTGTTGCAAAACTTCAAAGATGGCGTCGTTTTAGTGTTTTTCGTGAAGGTGTAGCGGATATTTTCACCTGGTAAGCCAGTTTATATTTATATTTCTTTTGAATGAATACGCACTTTCGGCTCTCCGGTGTTTGTGCATCTCTCGGTTTTTTGTTTCAAGATCATAGGCGTAAGGATAAAAAAGTTATTGAAGGAAAACCGTTCTTAAATCTGTTGTAGCATGAACCAATGATTTTTTCAAACATAAATAATTGATGTAAAATGCTTGAAGGAATAATATTTAAGGTTTAAGAAGGCATTTTCTTTTTGTTTTAAAAGATATCTTTGAAAATTATATTTTTTATGAATTTTTTGGCAACAAGGGGTAACGCATTTTAAAAAAATGTAATTAATTTTCTGACAAAAAACTGGTACCATGAGTAGCATGAAACAATAATTTTTTTAAACATTTGCAATTGATGAAAAATGTTTGCAAAAATAATATCTAGGGCTAATAAAGCATTTTTTATTTTATTTTAATAGGTTACTCTGAAAATTCAATTTTTCGTGATTTTTTTTTTTGCAACAAGGGGTTATGAAAATAAAAAAATGTTACTGGATTTTTAGACCAAAACTGGTACTATAATAATAATAATATGATGCACTTTGCCAAAACATTTATAATTATATTGTTTATTCTTGAAAATGTATTTCCCCTATTCACTAAAAATAACACTTTTTATAAGAAAATTCATATATAATGATGTTTACTTTTATTTTCAAGAAGCATAATGCCTCTTTTAAGTTGTATTCAGTCACAAGTTCTTGTCAGCCACTTAAGGGTTATATGTTGCCTTTCTTTCACTAAATGCAAAATAATTCTACACTTTGAGACATTCATAAAATATTTTATGTCTTTACAACACCGACAGGCTAATAAATTTATAAATCAAGTACTTCCATACTAACAGGACCATTCTAGGCGGGCAACCTAGCAACCTTGATTTGTTCATATCTTCCTATCAATCTGTTATATGTGTTATGAATCATTTGTTCGGAGAACATTTAATGTTTGTTATAACTTTTAAATAATTCAATGTTCAAAGTGGTATTGTTATTGACCGATAAACCAACATACTGATTAAAAGGGAATATTTTATTAATTATTTGCATTTTATCTTACATGAGAAATATTTGCCTAAATGTTTTTCAAATTATAGAGAAATCTATATACAATTAATAATTGACGACGTTTATGGAAAAAAACATTTATGAAAATAAAGTTTAAAGATAAAAATAAATAATGCAAGTTTTATCAGATATTCGTAATAATTTCCAATATAATTGAGTGTCTGAGCAATGTGGATGAATGAATATATCGGATAAAACGAACACTTGTCTACACTTGAATTATGAATTATTTTTTAATGTTTTAGGCACTTAAGTTTAGCCTTAATGCGTTTTTATAATGATTTATAGACAGTGACCCTCCCCAATATCAAGGAATTATTACTTGTCAATCATTTGTGTAATGGTAAACAATAATTTTGTGGTAGAATATTTGAGAAAAACATTAGATACGAAACTTGTCAGCAATAAAATTTTCCATATGGTTATGAAAATTACCGATCGTCGGTTTCCGAAAAACAATACGTCACGGTTTCCAAAAATATGATGGTTGTGCCCAAAGATTTTGGTGTTAATGAACATTACTTGTTTATATTTTAATAATTTCGATTCTCATTTGATTAATAGGTAATTTAAAGGCTGATAAACTTGAAAGATGCAAGCTATTCTTTCGTTTTGCATATGTCTGTCGATACATCTGTACAATCGGTAATTTCCGTAACCACTCGTTAAATTGTAGCAGACACAAGTTTTAATAAAAAAAGTATGTTTTACACTAATATTCTACCTTTTTCTTGCTTAAAAATAATGCATGAATGATTAAAAAGTAATATTGCATCGTTTTCAGCCAGGAACACTGTCTTTGACCGCGAAAAAACATAAACTTTTTGATTTACGATATTTACTTTATAAATAGCTTGCATGCGGCATGGCATTGCATGTTCCGCAAGATAAATATCTCGACTTTATTTATTGGATGATTTCGGACTGTTTCATCCAATCAGATAATAGCTTTTAAACGTAATTTAGACCCATGTTTAGCGAGATAATTAAGTTCCACTTTTTATACACTGCCAAATTGTGACATAACAAGTTGCCTCCCTTGTTGGTTCATGCTATCTGTTGTCTCGATACGTGACGTTCAAGAAATGGGATGTGCAAATATCATTTTCTCTTAAAATACACAGTATTGATGCACGTGTACGGTAAAATATAACTAAAACCATGATTATTTGATTTTCCCGACGCCGTTTTATCTGAATATCTCTTTTAACTAATTTATTGCCAAAAACTTTTGGTTTAACCCCTCTTTTTGGAACTGACTTCCTTTTAAGCACATTTTTTTTGGGACATGACTTCCAAATACACGAACTTTCTGTCGTGATTGAATTTACCATTGATATGAATGTTTTAAAGAACGTTTCCTCTGTTTAAATGTATACCTCTTTCATACTTTACAAAGATACGAAACCTCAAGCTACATTACAAAAGATGAAACATAACTTGTATTGTTATAAACTGCGACATTATACGTGGGGAGCTTCACGTTTTTGCAATATACATGTACTATTAAGCAGCATAGCGCCCTTTTTGGAAGGGATATTATGTCCTGATGTTATGTTAACTACTTACCGGTTCGGAATCTATTTTAAACTAATTGGCGGGTGCACACAGCAGCGGATAATATGCACGTCAAAAATAGATTTTAAATCCGGTGATGCTGGTTTTGACACCCGACGCATATATACATTTGATGAATGATAGGCTTCATGAACGTTGACGTCGCTCTTGGTTACCAGAAAAATTCCCACGCACGGATTTCAACCGTCATTGTTTACAGTCAATTAAGTGCACAAGTACTGGAATTTGTATAGCGTTTTTTTAAAGGTGTATGTCCAGCGCGTGTGCCAGGAAAACAGGGCTTAATGTATTTTTTGTTCAGCTCTATAATATTTATATCAATTCTGTATGAAAAATGTCGGTGAACATTAATCCGGTGTTAATTTTTGAAAATATTGAGGCGTTCATTAGTTATGGATCTAAAACGGAGCATTAATCCGCATATTAAAAAATAACACCGGGCGTATTGCATATTAGTTCGGAGTCATGAAATTATTTCGAAATAAAGCCATGAGAGGTTCAATTCTATTTGAGCAAGTCTCGCTGCGCACGATTACGCTCTTGCTTCTCGTATATATTTGACTCTTATGAATCTTGGCAAATGCCTATAGTGTTTTATTTTGCGAAATCTAAATAAAGCCATGCATCTATATGTACTTTAATCAGCATAACATGACTTCCAAATGACCAACAGTTCTTTCATATGTGAAAGAGATTGACACGAAATACCTACCCATCTATAATAAAGTTTACATGTGTACTTCAATATAATAGTTTTATAGCATTTTGTGTACACAAAACCTGCCAACTAACTAAATCAATTTACCGATTTTAAAGAAGATGGGTTGTGGGGTGGCTGATGTACGAGATAATAGAATGTTTATCAGCCTTTTCAGTTAAATTTTTATTAATTAAATGTATTTTATGACGTGTCGACCTTATTCTGATATGAAATTTTATTTAGCCATTCTTTTACTGTCTTTTCAGATGACGAAGGTTAAAGGGCGATAATAAGTGCATCGTTCGTTGCTGTATAAAATTATGTAATTAGAAATTTAACATTAGCGGAGGACTGGGATACCATTCCCCATTCATGGACCACATGAGTTTAAATGTAGAATATTCAAGAGAGAGTCCGTAAACAGAGCCGGACTAAAACAGCAAACAAAACAAACGAACCAAACAAAAAATGTACAGCTGATGTATTATGTGTTTTTTGTTTGTTTTATTTTATTATTTCTACATAGACAAGTCTGACATATAATTGCTATGCGTGCTACTTAATTACACGTTTTGTTCCGTACATGTCATGTTAGTTTCTCACTTTTTTATGAAAATAAACCATTATCTGTGTTACGTCATTTCTTCCAACGATGTCTCTGCATACATTTTCAATTGTATTCAGCACTTACATACATGATAAAAAAAGATTTGGGTCGGAAAGAATTCGTTATGCATTTGGCATATTTACTTACGATTAGAAGGCAATATTAGGAACAAGCGAAATAATCTTTCTATGTGAACCAATACTTTATTCCCTCAAAACAACAGGCTTAAATAATATGTATTCACATATGTATAAAAAAGAAAAAAACATACATGTATATATTGATCACTTCTACTGAAATCATATCGTGAATTGCATTTGCACAAATCTTTCTATCTACTACAAATTCACTTTTTGCGATTATAATACAGTGACCAACTCAGAACTGGTTTAAAAGAAGGTCGTCCAAAATTTGTCACATCAAAGTCACATACATGTATCAGTATCGTTATGGTAAAACGTGTCAAATGTCATTGTATTAAATAAACAATTAATATTTAAGTTTTCATTTAAAAAAAAATCCACCGATATGCATCTTCTAAGCAGGTGTCAGGTATTCCAAATTGCTTCATGTATTCCGAATCGCAACAATGGCAGTATTTGGTTACAGCAACCTTATACTAGTATCGAAACGACTTTACTCTTTTCTGTTTTTCATTACACATATGTTGCACGTACATGTGATTGTTTGGCGTGGTACTTCGATAATTGGTATTTTTCATTACGCTAGTCGCTAACATAAATCTAAAACAAAAACTTAGCATGTGCTAGATTGACACCATTAAGGATTGATTTAAGAAAAAACGCTCGCATGCTTTGTGTTATTCTTATACTGTACAACACAAATAGAGTTATTCGTCGACTTATTGAACAGATGAGTTCTGGATTGCGAGATAATAACGAATGAGTTATGTCTATGAATAACACCACGTTATAACGTTTTGTAATCAAATAAACAACGATAACATTGCGAACTATATTTCAATGTTAGCATGAGAGCACAATTGTTTCTGCTGGTAGAATGTGACGTTATTCGGACTATTTCTTCACCTATCTTTAATCTGAATAATTTTCGCTGGTATAATGTGATCTGATTCGGACTATTTCTTCATCTAACTTTAAGATGAATAATTACAGATATGTTATTTGCTATCAGAAGACACTTTACGGTGTTTGCTTTAACATGGCATGCGAAGTGAATAATATACTGTTTAGTAAGATATGGTGGATATATATAAGGGAAGCAACTACATTACAACGTGTCCAATAAGCAAAATCGTTACGTTCCGTGATATAGGCTAAACGAACAGTCCATTAATAGCGAATCGCCTGCTTTGTTTTATTTTTAGGTTGCTTAGGCCACAACAAATTGATAATGTGTTCTATGGATTTTAGCCAACCAGAAATTGAGCAAGCGAGCGAAATAAAAATAAATTTATTGTTATTCCATTTTTTAATGGCAGACGAGCGATAAGCGAAGAATAAAACGAGAGCGCCGATGGCGTTAAAAGCATAGGTGCAAGATACAGGGAAGAATGGCGTCACGTGGTATAATGTAGTTCGATATCGCCATCCGCGAATTTCTCAAATCAATAATTTCAAACAATTACCGACTATTTAAATAGATAATCTTTCCATTTACATCAGTGTTTGAAACGCTTATGAAAAATAATTACCCAAGCCTTTCAAAATTTAAGCACGGACAGATCTGTATCGAACTATTGTTTTCACAAATGAAAATAGACGCTACCCTATTCGTCTGCGTCAAGAATTTGTCGTAAAACTTGTGGTAAGCGTTAGATGCAGACGTGCACAACAGATTGAGTTCTGAATGCAGATTTTTATAGAAACTCCTCACAGCAGTTACTTCCCTTGCTTCGCCCGGTCAGTAACTTCTAGTATAAGGGAGGCCACTGCGTTGGAGATTGAGATTTATAGTGCAGATAGAATTGTTTTACGAACGAAATTTGTTTTAGGTTATAAGAAGATTTTTTGACATAAAACGGTCTTAGAAAAATTCACTAAAAACGGTGTCAGCAATATTCTTGGAAGAAAACGTTAGAAAAACGTTTCCAAAAAAAAATTGTAAGGATGACCATATACTAAATTAAATAGATATTTCGTCTGATTTTTGATCAGGTAAGGCTTCATAAAGGGTAACCAATCGATGTGGATTTTTGAAATGTGGTATATACCATAAGCATAGGTTCGTAAACGCACCTATGCTAAAAAACTAATATTGTTTATATAAATTGATACTATATTTTAACATAGCACATATATTGGTCTAATTTGAGTGCAAAAAAGACTAGTATACATTCTAGTATAATGACTAGTACTACAATATATTTATAACAATAGTAGTACAACAATAAGGAACAATATTTAAATTAAATCAATTTAAACAAGCAAATTTGTTGAATTGATATCCCCTGCAAATATACTTCTGGGCACAAAAGTTTTCTGGACAGATGAACAACGCCAACGTGCATCATCATCTTATCCATATATATATATACTCATACCGAGTTTCAATGAAATCCACAAAGAACTTCCAAGATATGGCTCCGGACACAAAAGTGCCGGCCGGAAAGACGGACAGACGGACAACAATATCTCTCCGCCTATGGCGTGCAATAAAAAACAACTTACTGTTTTTCCAAGAAACATGCAATCAAGAATGACTAGAATCAGCTTAAATTTTTATGGCAAAACAAATAAAATCTGCGGTCTCTGGTCACATCGGTGTGATGATGTCACGTCGGAAGTGTCACAGAGCGTTGCGTCATACTTGATGTAAAGCCTCTGATCAGGTACGTTCATCGGGAACGCTTGGAACTTGAACCGTGTCTCGTGGTCCGTCTGAGAAAGGAAGTGAGTGTTACTATGGTACTATTACCCAAAACACGAAATGCTTTATGCTTCAAATACCAATTACTTTTTTTGGAATCTCCTTTAAAATATATACTATCTGATAGATGTTTAGAATATAATGTAACATGTCGAATATAGCGTTGTTAATCAAGAGAGATCAATTAATAATATGCCTTCTTATTTAGATGAATTATAGTTAAACTATATGATGAATTTAATTTTTAATAAGTTATTTTTGGTTAAATTATTGTTTGTTTGTTTTTCGTTGCATCGCTTTGTTTATTTGGTAATACCATGGTAGTCCCAGCGGAAACCCGTAGGATTCATGAGAATCAAACCCGTAAACGATCACACCGAAACGCACGTAGGTGTCCATGTGGTAAATGTGGTGCTTTCCCACGGTAACAGACAGCCGAATAACACTGAACTGTGAATTAGTAAAATCATGCAGTACGCGATAATAGTATAACTTTGTTATTCAAATTATTAGCATAATTTAATAATCATGTACGTTTGCCACTTTAAAATCACATAGGTAATCATAAATAATATGTGTTTAAAAGGAAGTTTATCTTTGTACCTCTGTAGTCTTTATCGTTGTTTTCAGTTCATCGGAACGACTGACGGTAGAACCATCAATATTCAGTCCGTTTGCCTGGTCTGTGCGAATTGTTATTGAGACGTAATGGTAACGAAAAGGCGTTGCAGTTTCATAGAAATATTCTGCTTCTTGGCCGTTTAAAGAAGGAATAGTAATCATGCTTTCTTCTCTTTCGGCATATTGCAACACTAAAACTGGAAAATTAGATTCAATGGGTGTGGCAATGTCATTTGAGTTAACATATTCATAGAATTCTCCTTTATTTAATTTTATGTGGGTTGCTCCAATATTCACAGATGTTCCATCGACTGACGATAAAATGCGCAGTCTGTTAGTTCCTCTAGATTTCAGTTTGGCACACACATATTCGCGCTGCCAAAAAGATACTGGTAACATTTGTTCCACTAAGAAATCACAGGTAAATCCAACACGCGGAACAATCGCACATGCAGCACCAGATACAACAGAAACAGGCTTGGAACTAGTGATGTGTGTACCTGTCAAGTCATGGTCGTGTTGAACCAAGTACGTTTGCATTCTACTCATTTTAAGTGAAACATTTTGTCGGCTGCTGTAGCTTTCTCCTCCTATCATGACGGGTTCATCAGGTGTTATCAGTTGAATGTCAATCAAAGTGCTGTCTTCTAATGCAATGATTAAAAATTCACTTGGTTCGTTAGACCATCTTGGTTCGTATGAAGCAACGACAAATTCCCGTGCGTCAGCAGAGATTGGTAAAAGTAGAAATCCACCTGAGGAATAGCGCTCTCTAACCATGACATAGATTGATATGGTTTGATCCGCCTCAACATATACAGCTTTGTTAGACAAACCAGGTGTGGTTGCAAGGCTGCCAGGAAGAACTACTGCGGTGGAGGTGTTAGCAAGTGTTGTTATAGTTTGGTTGAAACCTATTCCTGGCGCTGTGATGTAGACCTTGGAGACGTGCTTGCTTGCAATGTACAGTTTGATATAATCGGGCGAACGAGGAACTGTTTGTGGGATTCCGAATATGAACTGGCGACCCGCTGAGTCTGTTAGTGACACAAAAATCATTTCACAAACGTTCAAACAGTATGCACTTGAAAACGCAAATTAAGCATGTATATATACTTATCATTTACCTAATTGTGTACAAACGTACCATTATAATACTGATCAGCGCGGTAATTTAATCAATTTACAGTTTTCCTTGTGATATTAGCCTATCTAGTATGCGATTTACCAGTACTAAGTGCACATACTTATGACATTTATTGATTACTCCATTATTTGAATCAGAGGGATGGAGGATTGTAGTTTAAATGACCAATACCAATACAGTAAGGTGGCCGGGCTGGGTCTTTTACTAAAATTCCTCAGATTTGCAGTTAAACCTTATATCAATTGCGATCAAGACTTGTTCAAATAGTTTTATGTTTTATCACTTTACGTTTTTTAATTGCATGTATTTTATTGAGAAAAGTTGACATACTTGCCTTATAGGCTGGTAATGTATTTTATTGAGAATAGTTGACATGCTTGCCTGTATTTTATTGAGAAGAGTTGACATACTTGCCTAATAGGCTGGTAATGTATTTTATTGAAAAGAGTTCAAATACTTGCCTGTATTTTATTGAGAAGAGTTGACATACTTGCCTTTCCTAATAGGCTGGTAATGTATTTTATTGAGAAGAGTTGACATACTTGCCTAATAGGCTGGTAATGTATTTTATTGAGAAGAATTTACATACTTGCCTAATAGGCTGGTAATATATTTTATTGAGAAGAGTTGACATACTTGCCTAATAGGCTGGTAATATATTTTATTGAGAAGAGTTGACATACTTGCCTAATAGGCTGGTAATATAGTTTATTGAGAAGAGTTGACAACCTTGCCTAATAGGCTGGTAATATATTTTATTGAGAAGAGTTGACAAACTTGCCTAATAAGCTGGTAATATATTTTATTGAGAAGAGTTGACATACTTGCCTAAGAGGCTGGTAATATATTTTATTGAGAAGAGTTGACAAACTTGCCTAATAAGCTGGTTATATATTTTATTGAGAAGAGTTGACATACTTGCCTAAGAGGCTGGTAATATATTTTATTGAGAAGAGTTGACATACTTGCCTAATAGGCTGGTAATGTATTTTATTGAGAAGAGTTGACATACTTGCCTAATAGGCTGGTAATATAGTTTATTGAGAAGAGTTGACAACCTTGCCTAAGAGGCTGGTAATATATTTTATTGAGAAGAGTTGACAAACTTGCCTAATAAGCTGGTAATATATTTTATTGAGAAGAGTTTACATACTTGCCTAAGAGGCTGGTAATATATTTTATTGAGAAGAGTTGACAAACTTGCCTAATAAGCTGGTTATATATTTTATTGAGAAGAGTTGACATACTTGCCTAAGAGGCTGGTAATATATTTTATTGAGAAGAGTTGACATACTTGCCTAATAGGCTGGTAATGTATTTTATTGAGAAGAGTTGACATACTTGCCTTATAGGCTGGTAATGTATTTTATTGAGAAAAGTTTACATATATTTTATTGAGAAGAGTTGACATACTTGCCTTATAGGCTGGTAATATATTTTATTGAGAAGAGTTGACATACTTGCCTTATAGGCTGGTAATGTATTTTATTGAGAAAAGTTGACATATATTTTATTGAGAAGAGTTGACATACTTGCCTAATAGGCTGGTAATGTATTTTATTGAGAAATGTTGACATATATTTTATTGAGAAGAGTTGACATACTTGCCTAAGAGGCTGGTAATATATTTTATTGAGAAGAGTTGACATACTTGCCTAATAGGCTGGTAATGTATTTTATTGAGAAGAGTTGACATACTTGCCTAATAGGCTGGTAATATATTTTATTGAGAAGAGTTGACATACTTGCATAATAGGCTGGTAATGTATTTTATTGAGAAGAGTTGACAAACTTGCCTAATAAGCTGGTTATATATTTTATTGAGAAGAGTTGACATACTTGCCTAATAGGCTGGTAATATATTTTATTGAGAAGAGTTGACATACTTGCCTAATAGGCTGGTAATATATTTTATTGAGAAGAGTTGACATACTTGCCTAATAGGCTGGTAATGTATTTTATTGACAAGAGTTGACATACTTGCCTGTATTTTATTGAGAAGAGTTGACATACTTGCCTAATAGGCTGGTAATATCATGAGCACAGTCGTCTGAAGATCACAAAAATACATTGAATACTTTCAAGCCGTGTACATGTAAAAAATTAATTTTAAAACGTATTGCCTGGCGAAGATTTTTTTCCTTCTGATGGCAATTTGAAATACATCGGAATTATTGCATTTAATAAGCCTGTGTTCTTATTAAAAAATTGATATCTTCTGCATTCATTGAACACGGTTATGCTTCACGAAACGTTAAATCTTGTCAACGATTTCGGTCGTATTTAGGAATTTATTCTTATACCTTAAGATATCGGCACAAACTGCAAGAAAACTGTCTTTTATGCCCTAAAGATTTTTTTCAAATGTATTTTAATAACTCGAGATATTTGCAAAAATAAAGTTCTTAACGGTGTGTTTACATTCTGCCCAGCTCGTGTGTAAAACCCGGGAAACCCCGTTGATTCTGCACCCAAAGTCATGAAAAACATTGTGTATTTACAAAGAGGAATTCACACAAACACCACATAGTACGATGAAACACGATGTCCATATTTTTCCAACTATTAATGAAAGTTAATACATTGCTAGTGTTCAAAATGTTGAAGTTAATTAACCGGTGACAAACAATCTATCTAATTCATACAGACAAAATTGGAACCAGAGTCTGAGTAAAGTATACAGTAGCCTAAAAATTCAGTAAAAAAAACGCTGTTTATTAAAGGGTTCCGCAAATCGCGTATTAGCCACGAATAAAGCCTAGGCTACTTTACATCGTTTTAAATTCGAAGTTTTTACAAAGACCCGTTTCGAATAAATTCTGTCACGTAAACTCGATATTTCTTCTCACTATTGATGTTCATTACGTCATCGAGTTAATTGTTCGTGAACAGTACAGGGTCTTGTATGAAAGCGTATATGGTACACCCCAATAATATGGTCATGCCGGATTAGTTTATATCGACTTACTGTGCAATAACATGGCATGTCGTCACAGCTTTGTAGGTCTTCCCTCTTAATTTTACTCGCCATAACGACATTTAGTTAAAGTCTCGACGTAAATGTTTCCGGCTTTTCGCGAAAAAATATTTAGTCGACATGATCTAAGTCGACAAATCAACATAATATTTGGCGTCGTGCTCTTGTGAAAATAACTTGCCATCATAGTTGTAGTCGACAAGATGAGTTATTTTTAACGCTATGACACCTTTTTCATATCATGCTGTCACAGAATATGGTAAACTACTGAAGCGTATATGTTACACCCCTATAATATGGTCATGCCGGATTAGTTTATATCGACTTACTGTGTAATAACATGGTATTTCGTCATAGTTTTGTAGGTTTTTACCTCTTAATGTTACTCGCCAAAACGACATTAAGTTGAAATCTCGACGTAGATGTTTCCGGCTTTTCCCGAAAAAATATTTGGTCGACATGATCTAAGTCGACAAATCAACATAATTTTTGGCGTCATGCTCTTGTGAAAATGACTTACCATATAGTTTGAGTCGACACGATGAGTTATTTTTATACGCCATGACACCTTTTTTCATATCATGCCATCATAGAATGTTGACATTATCACAGGATCAGGGTGTATATACGCTTCCATACGGAAGCGTATATGGTAAACTCCAATAATATGGTCATGCCGGATTAGGTTATATCGACTTACTGTGAAATAACATGGTATTTCGGCATAGTTTTGTGGGTTTTTACCTCTTAATTATACTCGCCAAAACGACATTAAGTTGAAGTCTCGACGTACATGTTTCCGGCTTTTCCCGAAAAATATTTGGTCGACATCATCTAAGTCGACAAATCAACATAATTTTTGGCGTCATGCTCTTGTGAAAATGACTTACCATCATAGTTTTAGTCGACACGATGAGTTATTTTTTTACGCCATGACACCTTTTTCATATCATGCCATCATAGAATGTTGACATTATCACAGCATCAGGGTGTACCCTATACGCTTCCATACTTCCATAGCTGAAGGATTAAATATCGTCAGAGATTTAGGCTGTTATGCTAACATGCGGATTCTTTTGTCTTGAAATCTTATACTAAGTTGACAAATCAACATAATATTTGGCGTCATGCTCTTATGAAAATGACTTTTTACGCCATGACAACTTTTTCATATCATGCCGTCATAGAATGTAGACATCATCCCAGCATCAGGGTGTACCATATACGCTTCCATAGTCTTGAAGTCTGCTACGATTGTAAAAGTTAAAATTACTTTGACACGTATTTTGTGGTCTTATACTTGATTATTTTATGTCGACTTATTCCAATGTGTTATGATTTATTAATTTAATTAAGGATGTCATAATAGTATTCATGTGCTGAATGCACCAAATGAGTCACACCATGCACCAAATTAGTCAGACCAAATGAAAGAAGGAAACTAAAAAAAACAATGGGAATAAACCTCTTATTAAGTATTTTCGAAAAAGGATGATTGTGACCGACGGAGTTAAAGAAAAAGATGTTGTGCACAATTCTTGTCGTCTTAAACAGAATCGGAGTAAACATTAAGTACGTCCTTAAAAAGAATGCAGCTATCTGTTCCTACCATGATGGAATCACCACAGTGTTTCTTCTTTTTATACAATTTTTACCTGCTATAATTAATACTTTTGGTCATTTTATTAAATATGGTTTTATGTGTATCTGCCACCTAAGCACAAAGTGCTTAATGTGAGCTTTATTGGTGGGTGTCTCAACCAAATCGACGTAGTTTATCGTCCGCTATGACGTCAGTAATCAAACGTTGGCTAAAAACACAATCTTAACCTTGATAGCTTGGCAGATTTTCATGAATCATGGTGGGAATAATCCTTGGGTAACCCCTATTTTATTAGTTTTTGCAAGTCGATCCTGTCTTCTGCATATGTAAGCCCCCAGAGCTAAAATAGATCTTAAAAGTAAATACTTAAAAATAGTGCTGCAACAATACGCCAAAAAGCGTATTGCGATATATTGTCAGCTCAAAAACCCGTATTGCAATATATCGCAATATATTGCTTACTTGTACCAAAATTATGACTGGCCAATTACCCGATAATCCCGTATATTCCAGTTTTAAAGCAAATTCTGGTAAATGTTTACTATAAAAATGCTCAAGAATAACACAAAACACAAACATTCACCAATTTTCTTACATATCAAATACATTTTGGCATTTGTTACTATTTAAAGATGTGATGAAATAACTTCCAATCGGGCGTTTTTTTTTCCCACTGAACATGCGTAAATCGCCTGACGTGATGTTCCCGTTTTATACAACACAAATACACGCACACTTTGCACGCGACGTTCTACATGTCTGTATAATTTTTGCGCGCTTTCGCTTTTTATTGAGAAAAAGAATAAAGCACTTTTTTTATTGTCGCGTTAGCATTACATTTCGGAAGCATGTTTCCGAAATTCGGATTACAAATTTAATAATGCTCATTTCAGAATCGAAAGAAACATTTAGTTGTGCGTAATTAATTCAACGATAATTCGTTTAAAAGCATAGAATTGATGCTCCCATGTAACAACGCTACTCTGTATAATAGACTTTTTAGAATGCCATTTGTACGTAACAATTTATTTTTACAAAATACCGCTTTGTTTTGTTTACCTTGATATCATTATTTTGGATGGCTTTTCTGAACGAAATGTAGACGCATGTTTGTAAAATTTTCGTACCGGTATGACGAAAATCGTATCGCAATACAATATGCGGATTGCGTATTGCGATATATACCGATATACCGGTATATTGTTGCAGCACTACTTAAAAATCTCGTCTGAAACCGCAAGGCTAATAGCTTCAGTCGAAATTGGACCAACCTATGGGTAACTTATATTACTTATAAAATAGTTTCTTCTGAAGACACAGTGCTCAAGGTTTTGTTTTTGATAGGTATCATCATAAATTGATCATCAACCAAATTTACTGGGTGGTCAAAATAGTTGGTACTTACTTGTTATGGAATTTGCATAAAATTTCATTATCATGTGGACAAAATGGACCTGTTCTGGGATTAAAAAATCTTGCTTTTAGTACGTAGTAAAAACTTATCATTTCCTAACTAAGATTCGGCTAGCGTCACCTAAATGAAAATTCAGGTAAGCGATTCAGTGCTATCATTGCAATTTTGTTTACAATAGTTAACTAACAGTACTTGCTGGCGCATCACTTGCCTATCTTCTGTTCATAAAATGTAATTGAAATAGGCTTACAACTCACAGTGATTTTGGGCAAATTAAAGACGTGCTTTTGTTAGAAAGAAAATACCTTTATACACCTTCATCTTGGCGTAACAACCTGAAAATAGGTCAACCTTAAGTATAATGTATAGAAAGTTAATAATGTTTAATTATAAGTTCCTGATATCTTCGCAGAAAAGATGAGAAAATTAGACAAGGGAAACATGATGGTCCAACAGCGCTCACCTAAGTACAAATTACACCAATTGTTGAAAGCTTGACCTTACGACCTAGTGCTCTGTTGTAGAAGAATAAGAAACAACAGAATGGTTCCCAATTATGAAAGAAGTAAAGCAGGGGTACTGCATATCAGGATTTCTCTTCCTTGATGTAATCGACTGTATAATGTAGAAAACTGTCGAATGTGAGAGAACTGTAATCCGATGAAACCTTACAATTATTCTGGAGTAGTTTGACTTTGCTGACGATATCACACTGTAATTATCAACAATTTAATATCTACAACCCAAGACAACAAAACTGGAATAAACATACAGCTGAAGTTGGACTAAAGCTCAACATTTATATATTCAAAGTCATGAAAACTAACAGCAAAAATGAAAATATAATGAAGGTTGGACACAACGAAGAAGAAAAGGTGGAATGCTTCATATATCTGGGAGCAACTGTTTAAAGGAAGATGGAGGCACAGCACATGTGAAGAAAATAACGTCACTGGAGCGCACACAGTTTGAATGGTTATCAAGCATCTGATAGGCCCGCAACATTGGCAGAAAGACCAAACCATGCCTGTTCAATAGCCTTGTGGTGTTTTTAGTTCTACTGTATGGAAGTGACAGATGGAAACTAACAATGGGCAAAAATGATAAACTAAATATATTCCAAAACAAGTTTTATGACCGTTTTAGAAACGGCAGAAGCATGGATGATCACCGAAAATGTGAGAAGAAGAAGATGAAATTGGAGTGGGCATGGTAGGTGAAAAGACAGAACACAGGGCAGTGCTGTAGCCCTTAAGTAGACACCAGAATGATGAAGAAAAGAGGCCGACCGAAAACTAATTGGCGGCATGTGGCGGAACTGGAACGGACCGGTTAAGGCTACAACACACGAAACTAAGCACGACATACAAGTGGGCAAGCTGGCATGCTGGTTGATTTATAAAATACAATATTCCACTTACTTTCACATAAAACAGAGTCATTCCAGCCGGTTGCATTGCACTCTTTATCTGATAATGTGGTCTTTCAAGTATGTTTCTAATGGAAAGATACTAAATACTGGCAAATAGCGGGGAACCGAGTCGGGTAGCTCAGTTGGTATAGTGCTGATAGCTTAATGATAAGTGGGGAAATCCTCTAAACGGCCATTTTCCTTCTCTAATTCAAGTAAAGCAGTAGTCAGTTACTGGCATAAGTATGTACATTGAGTACTGGGTAAACCAGTCAATCCAAGGAAAGTGCGAGTTGGTAAACTCACCGCCGTGGAGTAACTATTACGAGCTAAACTACTGTTTAGGACGGAGAAAAATTCCAACTAAAGCTACAGACACGAAGTGTTAGCTGTCTGAATGTTTTTCATAACTAAATCATGCACAGAACTTCCTTACCATACAGGTTACAAGTGGCTGAGGCAGACCAGCCAGAGTCAGCGTTGCATTTGATGATGTTCTCTCCGCTCAGTACATAACCGTGATTGCAGGATATTTTAACAACAGTTCCATACGTTGTTACTGTAGTGTTTACTGTTCCATGGTCTGGTGTTGGGTCACCACAATCTGAAGTGCAAATAAGTGATTAAAGATTAAACGTGATTGGTGGATACTGAGCTGTTTTAATGGGTCAGAATCCACAAAATACATCTGCAATGTTATTGCATATTCCCTATAGCGACATTGTGCATGAATTAACTATTGTTTACAATATTTAAACCTAAAAAGCAAAATTAAAATAATGATGTTATCAATTTTTTGTGAAGAAGGAAACGGCACCTTTGAAAATATGTACATCAAAGTATATACAGTGCATGGATTAAACAAATAAGGATTTGATGCTGAAAAATGCCACATGGTGATGGGTCTTTTGATAAAAATGTAAAATCCAAACTGGTATGACGCTTTAGGCGAGACAGTGATGACTATAGTGCTGAAAATGCATCATGATGATTATAAGGGTGTTACTTGTGGCTGTGACTTCAATCACGATGATGTTCTTGTTGTTTATAATGATTATACTTATGATGATGACGATGCTGATGCTGTTATTGTTGTTGATAATGATGAATTAATGGTGATACTGAGGATGCGTTCAGGAACATCAACTGAAATCCAAACTTTTATTGATTTCGAATAATATATCAACTAAAATATATCGATAACTTCAGTTTATTTTGTAACTTTCTTAGAGAATCGCATATAAAAAAGGTAAACTCATTAAAACAGCAAGAACTGTTTGATTTGTATTTTATTTTACCTTTATACAATATATACATTTTCAGTCAGAAAATTTAATTGGAATTTCAATAAGTAAGTGATTATGCAACGATTGCTTTACGTTAACAATATAAGTATAATATTTCACTCAAGGAGTTTGAAATTCTATCCATAAAGCTAATCTAAAGGCTATTAAATGTAAAATATACCCCTATATAGTATATAGACAACAGGAAGAAAACGCAGCAGACCCCGGCCCAGCCCATTTTCCAGTAAACAAGGGAAATTACTGGAAAGACAGGGTACCCTACATCGACCCACAGGTGTTGGGCACGTGGCCAAGTCACTTAAACACTATCAATATATCAATACTCTAGAGCAGTTGTCAGTTAGTGGCATAAGTATGTACACTTAGTACTGGTACTACCGACTAATCCAGGAATAGAGTGAGTTGGTTAACTTACCGCCATGATATGACTTAAGTACAGTTTAAGACGGAAAACAAATCCAACTAAAGAAACAAGCACAAAGTGTCAGCAATCAGAATGTGTACCATGACCGAATCATGCCGAGTACTTTCTTACCATATGGGTTACACGTGGCTGATGCAGACCAGTCAGAGTCAGCGTTGCATTTGATGATGTTCTCTCCGCTCAGTACATAACCGTGATTGCAGGATATTTTAACAACAGTTCCATACGTTGTTACTGTAGTGTTTACTGTTCCATGTTCTGGTGTTGGGTCACCACAATCTGAAGTGCAAATAAGTGATTAAAGATTAAATGTCATTTGTGGATTCTGAGCTGTTTTAATGGGTCAGAATCCACAAAATACATCTACAATGTTATTGCATATTCCCTAAAGCGACATTGTGCATGAATTAAATATTGTTTTCAATACTTAAACCTCAAAAGCAAAATTAAAATAATGATGTTATCGATTTTTTGTGTAGAAGGAAACGGCACCTTTGAAAATATGTACATCAAAGTATATACAGTGCATGGATTAAACAAATAAGGATTTGATGCTGAAAATGCCACATGGTGATGGGTCTTTTGATAAAAAATGTAAAATCCAAACTGGTAAGACGCTTAAGGCGAGACAGTGATGACTATAGTGCTGAAAATGCATCATGATGATTATAAGAATGTTACTTGTGGCTGTGACTTCAATCACGATGATGTTCGTGTTGTTTATAATGATTATACTTATGATGATGACAATGCTGATGCTGTTATTGTTGTTGATAATGATGAATTGATGGTGATACTGATTATGCGTTCAGGAACATCAACTCAAATCCAAACTTCTATTGGTTTCGAATAATATATCAACTAAAATATATCGATTAGTTCAGTTTATTGTGTAACTTTCTTAGAGAATCGCATATAAAAGAGGTAAACTCATTAAAACAGCAAGAATTGTTTGATTTGCATTTTATTTTACCTTTCATCCAATATTTACATTTTCAGTCAGAAAATTTAATTGGAATTTCAATTAGTAAGTGATTATGCAACGATTGCTTTACGTTAACAATATAATTATAATATTTCACCCCAGGAGTTTAAAATTCTATCCATAAAGCTAATCTAATGGCTAAAAAATATATAATATACCCCTATATAGTATATAGACAACAGGAAGAAAAGGCAGCAGACCCCGACCCAGCCCATTTTCCAGTAAACAAATGAAATTACTGGAAAGACAGGGTACCCTACATCGACCCACAGGTGTTGGGCACGTGGCAAAGTCACTTAAACACTATCAATATATCAATACTCTAGAGCAGTTGTCAGTTACTGGCATACGTATGTACACTTAGTACTGGTACAACCAACTAATCCAGGGATAGAGTGAGTTGGTTAACTTACCGTAATGATATGACTTAAGTACAGTTTAAGACGGAAAACAAATCCAACTAAAGAAACAAGCACAAAGTGTCAGCAATCAGAATGTGTACCATGACCGAATCATGCCGAGTACTTTCTTACCATATGGGTTACACGTGGCTGATGCAGACCAGTCAGAGTCAGCGTTGCATTTGATGATGTTCTCTCCGCTCAGTTCATAACCGTGATTGCAGGATATTTTAACAACAGTTCCATACGTTGTTACTGTAGTGTTTACTGTTCCATGGTCTGGTGTTGGGTCACCACAATCTGAAGTGCAAATACGTGATTAAAGATTAAACGTGATTGGTGGATTCTGAGCTGTTTTAATGGGTCAGAATCCACAAAATACATCTACAATGTTATTGCATATTCCCTAAAGCGACATTGTGCATGAATTAAATATTGTTTTCAATTCTTAAACCTCAAAAGCAAAATTAAAATAATGATGTTATCCATTTTTTGTGTAGAAGGAAACATCACCTTTGAAAAAATGTACATCAAAGTATATACAGTGCATGGATTAAACAAATAAGGATTTGATGCTGAAAAATGCCACATGGTGATGGGTCTTTTGATGAAAATGTAAAATCCAAACTGGTATGACGCTTAAGGCGAGACAGTGATGACTATAGTGCTGAAAATGCATCATGATGATTATAAGGGTGTTACTTGTGGCTGTGACTTCAATCACGATGATGTTCTTGTTGTTTATAATGATTATACTTATGATGATGACGATGCTGATGCTGTTATTGGTGTTGATAATGATGAATTGATGGTGATACTGATTATGCGTTCAGGAACATCAACTCAAATTCAAACTTCTATTGGTTTCGAATAATATATCAACTAAAATATATCGATTACTTCTGTTCATTGTGTAACTTTCTTAGAGAATCGCATATAAAAGAGTTAAACTCATTAAAACAACAAGAACTGTTTGATTTGGATTTTATTTTACCTTTCATCCAATATTTACATTTTCAGTCAGAAAATTTAATTGGAATTTCAATAAGTAAGTGATTATGCGACGATTGCTTTACGTTAACAATATAATTATAATTTTTCACCCCAGGAGTTTGAAATTCTATCCATAAAGCTAATCTAATGGCTAAACAATGTAAAATATACCCCTATATAGTATATAGACAGCAGGAAGAAAACGCAGCAGACCCCGGCCCAGCCCATTTTCCAGTAAACAAGGGAAATTACTGGAAAGACAGGGTACCCTACATCGACCCACAGGTGTTTGGCACGTGGCAAAGTCACTTAAACACTATCAATATATCAATACTCTAGAGCAGTTGTCAGTTACTGGCATAAGTATGTACACTAAGTACCGGTACAACCAACTTATCCAGATATAGAGTGAGATGGTTAACTTAACGCCATGATATGACTTAAGTACAGTTGAAGACGGAAAACAAATTCAACTAAAGAAACAAGCTCAAAGTGTCAGCAATCAGAATGTGTACCATGACCGAATCATGCCGAGTACTTTCTTACCATATGGGTTACACGTGGCTGATGCAGACCAGTCAGAGTCAGCGTTGCATTTGATGATGTTCTCTCCGCTCAGTACATAACCGTGATTGCAGGATATTTTAACAACAGTTCCATACGTTGTTACTGTAGTGTTTACTGTCCCATGGTCTGGTGTTGGGTCACCACAATCTGAAGTGCAAATAAGTGATTAAAGATTAAACGTGATTGGTGGATTCTGAGCTGTTTAAATGGGTCAGAATCCACAAAATACATCTACAATGTTATTGCATATTCCCTATAGCGACATTGTGCATGAATTAACTATTGTTTGCAATACTAAAACCTCAAAAGCAAAATTAAAATAATGATGTTATCAATTTTTTTCGGTAGAAGGAAACGGCACCTTTGAAAATATGCACATCAAAGTATATACAGTGCATGGATTAAACAAATAAGGATTTGATGCTAAAAAATGCCACATGGTGATGGGTCTTTTGATCAAAATGTAAAATCCAAACTGATATGACGCTTAAGGCAAGACAATGATGACTATAGTGCTGAAAATGCATCATGATGATTGTAAGGGTGTTACTTGTGGCTTTGACTTCAATCACGATGATGTTCTTGTTGTTTATAATGATTATACTTATGATGATGACGATGCTGATGCTGTTATTGTTGTTGATAATGATGAATTGATGGTGATACTGATTATGCGTTCAGGAACATCAACTGAAATTCAAACTTCTATTGGTTTCGAATAATATATCAACTAAAATATATCGATCACTTCAGTTTATTGTGTAATTTTCTTAGAGAATCGCATATAAAAGAGGTAAACTCATTAAAACAGTACGAACTGTTTGATTTGCATTTTATTTTACCTTTCATCCAATATTTACATTTTCAGTCAGAAAATTTAATTGAAATTTCAATACGTAAGTGATAATGCAACGATTGCTTTACGTTAACAATATAACTATAATATTTCACCCCAGGAGTTTGAAATTCTATCCATAGAGCTTATCTAATGGCTAAAAAATATAAAATATACCCCGATATAGTATATAGACAACAGGAAGAAAACGCAGCAGACCCCGGCCCAGCCCATTTTCCATATATCATGCCGTCATAGAATATGGTACACTACGGAAGCGTATATGGTACACCCCAATAATATAGTCATGCCGGATTAGTTTATACCGACTTACTGTGAAATAACATGGTATGTCGTCATCATAGTTTTGTAGGTTTTTACCTCTTAATTATACTCGCCAAAACGACATTAAGTTAAAGTCTCGACGTACATGTTTCCGGCTTTGCCCGAAAAAATATTTGGTCGATATGATCTAAGTAGACAAATCAACATAATTTTTGGCGTCGTGCTCTTGTGAAAATGACTAACCATCATAGTTTTAGTCGACACGATGAGTTATTTTTAACGCCATGACACCTTTTTTCCTATCATGCCATCATAGAATATTGACATTATCACAGCATCATGGTGTACCATATACGCTTCCATACTTCCATAGCTTAAGGATTAAATATCGGCAGAAATTTAGGCTGTTATGCCAACATGCGGATTCTTTTGTCTTGAAATCTTATCCTAAGTCGACAAATCAACATAATTTTTGGCGTCATGCTCTTGTGAAAATGACTTTTTACGCCATGACAATTTTTCATATCATGCCGTCATAGAATGTTGACATCATCCCAGCATCAGGGTGTACCATATACTTTGCCATAGTCTTGAAGTCTGCTACTATTGTTTATGTTACAATTACTTTGACACGTATTTTGTGGTCTTATACTTTGATTATTTTATGTCGACTTATTCCAATGTGTTATGATTTATTTATTTAATTAAGGATGTCATGTGCTGAATGCACCAAATGAGTCAGACCAAATGAAAGAAGGAAACTAAAAAACAATGGGAATAAACCTCTTATTAAGTATTTTCGAAAAATGATGATTGTGACCGACGGAAATACAGAAAAAGATGTTGTGCACAATTCTTGTCGTCTTAAACAGAATCGGAGTCAACATTAATTACGACACCAAAAAGAATGCAGCTAACTGTACCTACCATGAAGGAATCACCTTCGTGTTTCTTCTTTTCATACAATTTTTACTTGCTATAATTCATGTGTTCGGATATTTTATTAAATATGGTTTTAAGTGTATCTGCTACCTGAGCTAAAATTGATCATAAAAGTGAATACTTAAAATTCTTGTCTCTAACCGCAAGGCTAATAGCTTCGGTCGAAATTGGCCCATCCTATGAGTAACTTGACTTACTTCAATGTATTATTAATTAAAACTTTAAAAATATTATCCTCTGAAGACACATTGCTCAAGGTTTTGTTTTTGATAGGTATCATCATATAGTGATCATCAACCAAATTTACTGGGTGGTCAAAATAGTTGATACTTACTTGGTAGGGAATTTGCATGAAATTTCATTATCATGTGGGCAAAATGGACCTGTTCAGGGATTAATAAAGCTTGCTTTTTGTACGTAGTAAACACTTATCATTTCCTACATAACATTCGGCTAGCGTCACCTAAATGAAAATTCAGGTAAGCGATTCAGTGCCATCATTGCAATTTTGTTTACAATAGTTAACTAACAGTACTTGCTGGCGCATCACTTGCCTATCTTCTGTTTATAAAATGTAATTGAAATAGGCTTACAACTCACAGTGATTTTGCACAAATTAAAGACGTGCTTTTGTAAGAAAGAAAATACCTTTATACACCTTCATCTTGGCGTAACAACCTGAAAATAATTCCACCCTAAAAGTATAATGTATAGAAAGTTTAACAATGTTTAATTATTAGTTCCTGATATCTTCGCAAAAAGATAAGAACATTAGACAAGGGAAACATGATGGTCCAACAGCGCTCACCAAAGTACAAATTACACCAATTGTTGAAAGCTTGACCTTACGACCTAGTGCTCTGTTGTAGAAGAATAAGAAACAACAGAATGGTTCCCAATTATGAAAGGAGTGAAGCAGGGGTACTGCATATCAGGATTTCGCTTCCTTGATGTAATCGACTGTATAATGTAGAAAACTGTCGAATGTGAGAGAACTGTAATCCGATGGAACCTTACAATTATTCTGGAGTAGTTTGACTTTGCTGACGATATCACACTGTAATCATTCACAATTAAATATCTACAACCCAAGACAACAAAACTGGAATAAACATACAGCTGAAGTTGGACTAAAGCTCAACATTTATATATTCAAAGTCATGAAAACCTACAGGAAAAATGAAAATATAATCATGGTTAGAAAATGTGGAAAGCTTCATATATATGGGAGCAACTGTTTAAAGGAAGATGGAGGCACAGCACATGTGAAGAAAATAACATCACTGGAGAGCACACAGTTTGAATGGTTATCAAGCATCTGATAGGCCCGCGACATTGGCAGAAAGACCAAACCATGCTTGTTCAATAGCCTTGTGTTTTTAGTTCTACTGTATGGAAGTGACAGATGGAAACTAACAATGGGCAAAATTGATAAACTAAATATATTCCAAAACAAGTTTTATGACCGTTTTAGAAACGGCAGAAGCATGGATGATCACCAAAAATGTGAGAAGAAGAAGATGAAATTGGATTGGGCATGGTAAGTGAAAAGACGGAACACAGGGAAATGCTGTAGCCCTTGAGTAGACACCAGAATGATGAAGAAAAGAGGCAGACCGAAAACTTATTGGCGGCACGTGGCGGAACTGGAACGGATCGGTTAAGGCTGCAACACACGAAACTAAGCACGATATACAAGTGGGCAAGCTGACATGCAGGTTGATTTATAAAATACAATATTCCACTTACTTTCACAGAAAACAGAGTCATTCCAGCCGGTTGCATTGCACTCTATATCTGATAATGTGGTCTTTTAAGTATGTTTCTAATGGAAAGAGACTAAATACTGGCAAATAGCGGGGAACCGAGTCAGGTTGCTCAGTTGGTATAGTGCTGATAGCTTAATGATAAGTGGGGAAATCCTCTAAACGGCCATTTTCCTTCTCTAATACAAGTAGAGCAGTAGTCAGTTACTGGCATAAGTATGTACATTGAGTACTGGGTAAACCAGTCAATCCAAGGAAAGTGCGAGTTGCTAAACTCACCGCCGTGGAGTAACTATTACTAGCTAAACTACTGTTTAGGACGGAGAAAAATTCCAACTAAAGCAACAGACACGAAGTGTTAGCTGTCTAAATGTTTTTCAAAACTAAATCATGCATAGAACTTCCTTACCATACGGGTTACAAGTGGCTGATGCAGACCATTCAGAGTCAGCGTTGCATTTGATGATGTTCTCTCCGCTCAGTACATAACCGTGATTGCAGGATATTTTAACAACAGTTCCATACGTTGTTACTGTAGTGTTTACTGTTCCATGGTCTGGTGTTGGGTCACCACAATCTGAAGTGCAAATAAGTGATAAAGAATTAAACGTGATTGGTGGATTCTGAGCTGTTTTTAATGGGTCAGAATCCACAAAATACATCTACAATGTTATTGCATATTTCCTATAGCGACATTGTGCATGAATTAACTATTGTTTGCAATACTTAAAGCTCAATAGCAAAATGCAAATAATGATGTTATCAATTCAATGTGTAGAGGAAAATGGCACCTTTAAAAATATGTACAATAAAGAATATACAGTGCATGAATTAAACAAATAAAGATTTGATGCTGAAATATGCCACACGGTGATGGGTCTTTTGATAAAAATGTAAAATAAAAACTGGTATGATGCTTAAGACGAGACAGTGATGACGACAGTGTTGAAAATGCATCATGATGATTATAAAGGAGTTGATTGTAACTGTGACATAAATCACGAGGATGTTCTTGTTGTTTTTAATGATGATACGCATGATGATGACCGTGCTGATGTTGTTATATGTCAATCTATAGTTAAAGATGTATTCTTGGACATAATAACTGCATTTAAATCGGCAATGTTTTGACAAAATACTGGCTAGACTTTGCTCCCTATAGTAATCTGTTTTTTGTACAATTTTCTCATAGGATCGGTCCTTCTGTTTGGTTGCTGAGATTTGTTACTATGCGCATGTGCTTGTTCAAAAAAGAGTAAAAATATATTACCATTTTTAACATTGAAAAAACATTAATTTTCCAGCACTTCTTGAAGGTTTTTCGTTAAAGCCACGATACTATGAGGAGGACCGATACTATGAGAGAAAGTGATATAATGTCTTAATGATGATGATGATAGTGATCTTGATACTGGTTATGCGTTCAGAAACATCAACAGAAACCAAAAGTTCTATTGATATTGAATTACCTAAATACAGTCGCATAGAATAGAGGTAAAATCAGTAAAAAAGCAAGAACTATTTGATTTGAATCTTAATTTACCTTTTATCTAATATACATCATAAATCAGGAGATTTTATTGGAATGTCACGTGAATATAAAACGATAGCGTTACATTAACTATATAATTATAAGCTAAAGAAACTTCAGCGAACTTACTTGTGGGAGCCCATAGCGAGTTATCTGTCGGATGAAACTATGATTTACCTTCTGTAGCTATTTCTAATAAATCATTGAAAATCAATAAGTCATGGATATTTGTGTGTTTCATAAATTATGTTGTTAATTGTTTGCGGTTATATTATGTTTAGTGTATATACTTGTATACGGTGTAAGTTTATTTGTGTAAGTGTATGATAGTTCATTAACAGTACAATAATAACCCCACTCACTTGTGCAGCACTTACCAATCTTTGTTTTCAGCTCCTCAATAAAGCCCACAAAGCCATCGAGTTTGCTTAATTCACCATCCAGTTTAGCGATATTTCCATCTGCATGGTCAATCCACGCACTCAGTTTGTTTTGTTCAGAGATCACGGACTGGGAAAGGTTGTGTATTTGATCGACCACAGAGACTTTTCCCTTCATGTTATTTTTCAGTTCCTTGTAACCTTTCATCATCACCGCTGCGGTTTCTTCAAACTTCTTTTGAAGCGCGTTGAATCTGTCGTCGCATTTCGTTTCAATGCCTGCGTTCAACTGCAGAAGTTCAGCTTTTAAATTTTTAATTAATTCGTTTCTTTCCTCTTCATTTTCCTTTTTCTTGACAAATTCGTTGGATGTTCTTTTAATTGCGGAGTTTTCTTCTTGAATCTCATGGACTGTACTGAATAATCGGTTTAGTCGGATTTCATGCGCCTTCAACGTTTCTTTGAGATCTGTTATATCCTTTTGACTAACACCTCTCATTCCCTTACCTATCAATGTAAAAAAGAAAAAAAAACTTGCCTTGAGATAATTCAATGCTCTAGCAGTAATTTGATAATGAGCTAAAACTATCTTAAATATATTTATTCTTTCATGTATTCATTACTTTAAGTTATAAGAGCAGCTTTATATGGATCCGTATTAAACATTGTTCAAATGTCATAAGTTCAATGTGGTCAAACCTTGTCGATCCGCGTCCTATTAAACTTATTTTGTAGTATTGTATGTATCTTCTCCTATCATGAAAACACTGTGCCTACATAATTATGAGTTGGATCATGGGCTTACACTATCACATCGACTAGTATACTTATTCAGATTAGTAATTCTGACGGTAACACTTCCTGTTTCATCACCATGTTGATTTATGTTCTATGGACCACACATATTATGTTTCATATACAAGTTGTTTTTTATTTAATATGGCACATGCAAATACAGGACCCTTTAAAGAAGTATTTGTTTTGATCAAACTGTTTATTGAAAATTGTAAAAGTAGCAAAGCTAGACTCATTTTTCAAGCACCTAGATCAAACATGTCCTTACATAATCAAGTACTTAATGGCTTTAATTATTTAATGATTTCCCCCAAAGAAAATAAATTGAGCTAATGACACTTCTTTTGCAGAAGTTGTGATAGGGGTCTTAAGAAGTCATGTGTTGTCAATGATTTGTTAAACAAATTATTCTTTTTATTTGTACATGTATGTACAAACTATTAGTAAACCAATGAATACAATTTGCTATAATATGCATTACTTGCTTGCGCAAATGCAAGTGGGAACACATCTTGAGCACGAAATATTAAACATCAAACGAAACGTTTTGATAACGGAAGGGTAAATGCGTTGTGCACAAGCATCTATTATGAATTGAATTAAGTTTAATCAGTTCTGCGTATATTGTGTATTATTTTCGTATGCATATCTGACATGTTCTTCGTACATGTTTATTTTTTTGAAGCCACCGGACTGAACCGGAATATAAAGGTTGTCGTAAGATATTTGATAAAACATGACCTTGGCTTCCAAGGGATATGCGGGTCATTAAAATATTTGTTAAATATTTTACAAAACTATTCTGTTATTTCCGGCTTACAGTGTTTGAAAGACTACTCACCATAGTCAAAGAACGTTCCGCCAATAATAGACCCATCGCTAACGTTTCTCTTATCGACCAGCATCTGCTCAACGGTCATCTGAAGTTCAGCGATCTGGAACTGGATATCGCTGATATCGCGGTCCACAGAACTCTTGATGAACGTCAGTTTTCTGTTCAACTGTGCCACGTCATGCGCCTGGCCTTTAACATCATGTGACGCCATCAGGACAAAGACGAAGAAGACGACATTAGCGACGTGTCGCGACATGGCGACTTTTTATTTCAACGATTTAAGTACTGATATATATATTGCACAGTTATTTACACACTGATATCCGTTTATTTGTTTCCGAAACGATAGGACAAACTTGTTCTATTTTATATTAACGCTGATAACCCGTGCGATTCAAACACTAACTAAAATCGAGCTTACGCTAAAAATACTGAAATGTTTTGCTATTTAATTGTTCCAAAACAAGAAATATTACGCAGTTACAGTCCGCCTCTATGCAATTCAAACTGAAGTGTGGCACTTGATTAGCATGTCTTGCACCATGAGAAGACTTCCGCCTCTTAAAATTACATCTACAAAATACTTGAACGTTGAGTATTTTGCATTACCACACCAACTAGCAATTCGAAAACAAACCAAAATAAGTTATTTGTTTACATTGACATCTTAAAATTAAGATTGCAAGATCGGATAGTAGTTGTATGATAGTAATTATTTATAATTATTATTGCACAATTATCAACTTAAACATGATTATGCAAAAACATGAATTAATGTTCAAAATGTCTATTGATCATTATTTCGTTAGGTGCGTTTACTTTTTTTTTTTAAGTTAATTAACCGGGAATGTAGCAAAACTGATAGCACAGTAAAAAAAATGCTGATTTAGTGAATATGATTTATTTTAACAAAACTTATAGAAAAAACAGCATGAAATATATCTTTTGACGCCTCAATGTGAGCTAAATAATCGGTAAAGGTTTATGCTATAATATAATCATATTTCCTGTTTGAAATATTCTTTTACGCAAATATAATCATTTAACATTTCCGAGGATGATATTCTTGATTGTTTTTAGGAATACTGGTATATCATTAGTTTGTATAATTAAGTCAACAACCCGATGTAGGATTAGATAGTTTGAACAACTCATGGTAGCGGACCTTGTGCTTTTGACAAATATTTAAAACGAAACACTTGACTTAAATGGTGAATTGCATTCTATTAAAAACTACAACTCGCCACTGAAATCCCTATTACATAATTATGACGTCTAGGCAGCTTCAACTTATATATGGACCGTAGCCGAAGGCTGAGCTCAACATACATTTTTGGGCAGCCCGGTTGGTCTTTACTATGTCATCGGGTCTAAAGGGGGTTCATCTATATCCTAACAGTACCGAGCATTTTCTGCATGTGTACCAAACAGTCTATCAGCAACATTTTTAAAACCACACACATTAACAAAATTTGGATAACTAAAATAATTTGTAATCCAAAGCGTATTCACACTTTGAAATATGTTTTATAGTATATGTTAGATGTAACATATAGCAGTCAAATACCTATTGTGCGCATGTAAGTAGCTGTGTTTGCTAACCCGTATCATAACCCTTGCACGTTTAAGAAATAGTTTTGCGTAATGCAGGTTTATCAAACAGTTGAATGTTTAAGTGGTACTGTTTGAGCCGTATAAAAATTAGATCATGGAATGGCGGATTTAAAGACACGTATTCACAGTTGGCAAAATTACAATACAAACAATTGTCATATATTAAAAACCGAATTTATTAATTGTATTAAAACAAGCCAACCAACACGCCTGAATAAAAAATGTGTTATATATTTTTGCTTATTGATAATCATGAAACAAAATCGTAAACAGTGTTACTTGTAAAGCTTTTTTTGTTGATAATTTGGTTAGAACGTGTCCAACCTACATAGGGTTTTAGCTACCAATCTGATTAAACATGCGGTGTAGTGTAATGCGAATCTGGCAGGCGTCCGGTGGGAACTTTTATGTACCTAAGAATGGTATTCCCCTGAGATTTCGGCTTCTTCCGCGAACTTGCTCTCTGTCGTTGAAGAATAAGAACTTGCACACGGTGCCTCGGTGACTCTCATGGACGCCGTTTGCGGTAGTTCCTTTTCAGGGTTTGTGTTATTATCATGTGCACTCTTTAAAGTTTCACAGCAGTCACCTCTTCCTTGGTAATTTTAGTATCCCCGAAGTGACAGTCTCTATTGTTACTTAATTTACGAGGGAATGGCTTTGAAATTTACTTATACATTCATGCGCGTTGAACACATCTCATCTGAAAAGCGGCAATTGAGAAACCGAGTAAATAATGTATCTTGATTGTTATAACGACGTCACTTCAATCGCTAATATTTATTCACAACTTGTTAGATCATAGGATTTTTTTTCATGCCCTTCGCATACAAAGGAATTAAACGCTGACAAGTAACTAGCAACAAGCTAATGCTGTTTTCCGGTACATATACGTGTGCGTATTGCAAATCACTTATGATTATACAAGCGCTGATTATGGTGTGACCATATTCCAATGTTCCCGTTGTCAATGAGCCACAAGGAATCATTCATATAATTATATTGTACCTGAAATATAGTGCAACCGGATGCTTATTGTGGATTGTTTATGATTTATTTTTATTGATGATTTAAACTGAGTTCATAAATAAATATAATGTATAAAGTGTAAATGGAACGAAGACCAATACAATCAAAAATTAGAAATAGTATAACCTGTTGTAACAGTTGAATAGAGAATAATTCGCTCTTAAGAAGGCAAAAAATATCCAAGACTGTGCTATACATTGAACGACAATCACATCAATATTATATGTTCAAGATCCAATCAATCTGAAATCATATGTTACTATAACATGTCAATGTATTTCAACTGGATAACCATCAATGAAAAAAAGAACTAATCTTTTCAAACAAGATGCTAATGGAAAAAAAATTGAAAATTAATCGTATTCTTATACATAACATGGTATACCAAAGCGATTCATATTATACAGTTATTTAAGTTGTCATCGTTATATGGATAATATGGTATGCGTTTCTTTACTAATTTTCTTGTTGGTATAATACAGTGACTTAAATATAGTCTGTCTTGGCAATAGAATCCCCGATAAGCGCATTCTTCAGGAAATAGTTTCAAATGGTTCACTACATAAGATCAGTGGTCGCACTCAGTTTTAAGACATTTTTAAACAGGTGTAACAAGGGGAAATCTATAGGGAACGTCACATATGTTCCCTTTTTTGCATTATGTGTCTATTCGGCTTCGACATTTTTCATTGGCAATCATATTTCATTTTAAATCTGAAAACAATATATTGCATGTGTACAGTGTTGTTGCTATTTTTATCGTGTGTTTTTTTGTTGTCAAAACGCTGTTAGCATCCAAACGCTCGTTTTTTTGTTAGATGATTATTTATGACGGTGGTCAACAAACGTTTTTTATATTTCAATGGATAATCAGGAAAAAGTGAACCCCTGGCATTAACTATACGGTCATAAGCGCCGTAAAACTATAACGAAACATACGTAGACTACTCATAGCGTCTTTGTTGTTGAAAAAGATCGAAACTAACAAAGAAGAAATCTACATTTATTGGGTGAAAAAAATACTTTAGTCAATGAATAAACTGGTCGGAACATGAGTAATACGCTGCGGAATGTATAACCTTTGGTACCAATGGTGTGAGGGTTATGGTATCCTTGCGACGGAGAGATTACGGAGAGATTACGGGTTCGATCCACACTTGGTTAGCGTTCTCAAGATCTTTCTAAGGCGTTAACTAAATTTATCCCATTTTCACCGCGACATTGACGGTATAACACGTTGTGGAATATACTTGCTTGTATTCAACACTGTGGAATATACCTGTCGCGTGCACGGACTACTTTTTAAATGACGTCATGCGATATGCGCTAAAATTAGGTCGATATTGTTTGGTTCATTGATCGAATTTTAAGGTCACCCATTAAAAGAAAATGTGCATATTTTGCAGAAAAAAATATATATGACATATTCACCAAAAGAAATGTTGAAATAAAATATAAAATTACACGATTTTTGTTTTGTTATTTTTTATTTATATTTACTTTACCACTGAATGATTTTTCATAAGAAACAAAGTCGACAAAACTTGAGCTTCAAAATTATACGACATTATTTAGTGTAATGTGCATTGTTTATAACCAAAGCATATACTTTTGACATTTAACTTAAATATTAAGAATGTACAACAAGCCATACACATATCGCACAGTTCATAAATAATCTGCTATGTTTGCTTTCCTATTTAATTCACGTTAGGCATAGAACTGTGTAAAGTATAAGATGGTAAAAATAGCACCACACTGGAATTGGGAACGTCCCATTTTTTACACGGGTATTTTCTACTCATTTATCTGTTGTGTACTGGAATGTTTTCCATTCTTAGTGTATTTATATATTAAATTATTTTCTCGTACAATAAGTGTATTTACCATAGATAAATAAAACATTGTGCAAGTTTAAACATAATTATGTTTGTATGCAGAAATCTGCAAATGCAACCGAGTTTACCAACGGCTATTATTAGATAAACTGCTCCGGTTCATTTGAACAGCAGAAATGTAGAGTAAATGACGTAGCGTGTGACGAAGAAGAAAGTTTATCGCGTTCATAAACTCATTTGAATAAAGTGATAGAATGGCATAAGGGTCTTTATTTAACTATGCTAAAATAATTATTAATGACCCTAGATGCAAAATCGTCAATTATTGAGTTAAATGGATTATTAGATGGATTTTAAAGGATAACTAAAGGTAAGATACTAGTTCTTACGTGTTTTGATTTTTGTTTGTACTTTTGTCGTTCCCTGTTCTCGGGGAAATGATTTTAACATAGGCGCCATTGATGCATCGGATCACACACGGCATACCCATAACATTATATAAAAAACACGTTCTGCGCGTCCTTAAATTCATCGTCCGAAGTCGGAAAACGTATTGCCCTGTATATTTTGTCAAATAAAGTGTCAGTCGCTGCAATTGTCTGTTTACTCGTCAAAATTGTCAAGGTCGTCGATAGCTAAAGAAACTTCAGCGTACAGTTTATTTAGTATTGACAGACCTGTACAAAGTCGCGCCAGTCAAAAATCATAAAAAGCGACATTTAAAGTTATGGTAGCCAGAACTAGGTCGTCGATGGTGTACATGTATGTTGACATCGACAGCATTTTGTCAGGAGCAATCGCCGCCATATTGGATTTTGATCATTTTCTTTCGAAAATAAAATAAATTATAGTAAAGTAAAATCTTCTTTTCGCGGTCGTAATGTGTTAAAATTCGCATACTGCGTAAAATAGAATGTAGGCATATGGTGATATTTTTACTTGTTTTACAGTTTGTGTGTGAATTTTTTAAAGACTATTTTGCGTACCAGAACAAATACATGTATATCACTACGCATGGTTACATTTGTTAGATTTTAAGCGCTTTTATGACTGAATTAAAATTATTGTTAAGGTTATTAGATCTATTTATGTTAAATGTCACGTTGAAAAAATCAAATGGGATAAATAGAATACTAGGATTAGCGTTGAATACAGAGAAGTTTATGTTGCTCGGCTCGAACACCGAAAGCGCTCGCCAAGGCTCGCGCTTCCGGCGTTCTAAGCCTCGCAACATAAACTTCTCTGTATTCAACGCTAACCTAGTATTCTCTATGTCTTAAACACCAGAAAAGCAGTGTACAATGGCCACAAATTCACAACATGTCTACGTTTCAGTTTTACACTGATGTGAAAACAGCAGAAAACAAAAATGTTATTTTCAAAATATTGAAGTTTGTATTTAATATTTTCCAATGAAATTTGGCATACATATACTTTGGTATACAATCAATATTTATGTGTAATTTGGTGGTTGTTAGTTATGTAGTTATTGACTTACAGAAAAAAGTTTTTTGGTGTCTGCTTGAAATTCAAATTTCCCTGTAAATGCTAGACACCGCCCACTTGAAAGGTTATGAACTTCTCTCAGCCAATAGTTAGCGGAAGACTCTAATCAAGTTTACATGTAAATACAGATTCAACACTATCCTAAATTGTTGTCTGCTCAAGCACGTGTTTATGTTTATAAACACTTTAATGTTATCAGCAAATCACTGGCAGATAAATCCAGCCAACTAGTTAATGTAGGTAAACATTTTACCACCGCAAAATCAAGCAAGTGAGATCCGGCTTTTAAATGTCCATAGCACAATACTGTCATAGTTCTGAATACATGAACACATTGAAAATTTAATCCAGTCCTATTATCAAATAATGTAGTGCGTACATAGGCAGATTTTGTTGAGACCAATCAAAAACATAGTCGCCCTCTAAAGACATACCGTACAAAAACAATGAATATTTGTCATATACAGTCCATATATTCAATATTACGTATATCGAAGACGTGACCACGTTTAATCGTAATGTCTAGCATACCAGATATTAACAGTGGGCAGACGTAAATTATTGTTGTTAACTGTGTGTCTACTAGGTTTACGAATTTTTTTTATTAATCTACCATAATGAACGCTACAAGTCAACATTTTCCGCACGCGCCGATTAGGTGTAGGGAAATCTAATTGCCAAACGTTAACTTGGGACATAATTCTCAGGTGTAGAGTACACCTATTGTCCATCGGCTAATATAAACAGTATGCGGCGACATGATAGTTGGCCACTTCGTCGTGTCTTTGTCCCACGTGATTATCACCTGCTGTAAGGCCCCACTCTTTCGTACCAGGAAGCAGAAGACATTGGTGTGGTGACTTATTAAGACATGATTTTCCTTTATCACAAAGTTATTTAAGCAAATCGAGGTCTTAGTTTGAATCACACGAACAATCAGTAAATAAGCTACCTTCGTAACGATCGGACAATTTATTTTGTATTTGTTTTTATTATTATATTCCAGTCAAACATAACTCAAAACAAGTTGTTGATGATATTTTGTAGTGGTAAGCTATTAGTTTGATGCTTAGATATTCACACACAAACATGTTTTCTGGTAGTCACGTTTATACACTCAGGATATTTGCAAGTGAAATAAATTGGCCAATTAAATAATCATGGATGAAAAAATCCCCAATTTCATTGATGTACTTCAAAATGAAGTGCTCCGCTCTCATAATTAGAATATTTTGGGCACAAATAACATACTTTGGCACATGAGAAAATGTCCTGAAAATAATGACACACTTGAACAGCTGCGACGAATACGGCATGGGACCATATCTGAACAAGTTGACATAATTGTGAGCTTGTAGCGTTGGAAAACCTTTGAGACCGAAGATTTAGATTTTATTAACGTTCTTTTATAATTAGCAGGGGGCGTAACTTGCTATTACCCGTGTAGACACAGGACTACACTTTTCATAAGAAAAAAAACAACAACATAAAAGTGCAAAAACTACTACTACTACTACAACAACAACAACAACAACAACTTCTTCTACTTCTACTACCACTACTTCTACTACTACTACTACTACTATTATACTACTACTACCACTACCACTACTACTACTATTACTACTACTACAACTATTACTACTACTACAACTACTACTACTACTACTAATACTGCTACTGCTACTACTACTACTACTACTACTACTACTACTACTACTACTACTACTACTACTTCTACTACTACTACTACTACTACTACTACTACTACTACTACTACTACTACTACTACTACTACTACTACTACTACTACTGCTACTTCTACTACTACTACTACTACTACTACTACTACTAATGCTACTACTACTACTACTACTAATACTAATACTAATACTTCTACTTATACTACAACAACAACAACAACTATTACTAATACTACTACTACTACTACTTCTACTACTACTACTTCAACAACAACAACAACAACGACAACTACTACTATTACTATTACTACTACTTCTACTATGTTTACTACTACTACAACTACTTCTGCGACGACGACGACTACTACTACTACTACTACTACTACTACTACTACTACTACTACTACTACTACTACTACTACTACTACTACTACTACTACTACTACTACTACTACTACTACTACTACTACAACTACTACTACTACTACTACTACTACTACTACTACTACTACTACTACTACTACACTACTACTACTATACTATTACTACTACTACTACTACTACTACTACTACTACTACTACTACTACTACTTACTCTACTACTACTACTACTTCTCCTACTACTACTATTACAACTAGCAATACTACTACTACTACTACTTCTACTACTACTTCTACTTCTACGTCTTCTACTACTACTACTAGAACTACTACTACTACTTCTACTACTACTACTACTACTACTGCTACTACTACTAATACTACTACTACTACTTCTACTACTTCTACTACTACTACTTTCTACTACTACTACTACTACTACTACTACTACTACTACTACTTCTACTACTAACTACTACTACTACTACTACTACTACTACTACTACTACTACGACTACTGCTACAACAACTACTACTACTAACTACTACTTCTACTACTACTACTACTACTAATACTACTACTACTGCTACTACTACTACTACTACTTCGACTACGACTACTACTCTACTACTACTACTACTACTACTACTACTACTACTACTACTACTACTACTACTACTACTACTACTACTACTACTACTACTACTACTACTACTACTACTACTACTACTACTACTACTACTACTACTACTAGTACTACTACTACTACTACTACTACTACTACTACTATTTCTACTTCTACTACTATTTCTACTACTACTAATTAACTCGTTTAAAACGTGCATAAACAAGACCGAATGCTCATTTATAGGAAACAATTCTTGCGTAAAACATTTGCACATTGTTGTCACGAGACGATGGTCAATGTTTCCGAGCTAAATTAAAAAGTACATGTTTGCCATCTACTCACTGTAATATGTAAAGTGCAAACACTTATGGTTTCTTTATAAACTAATAACAACTAAAAGCAAATGCGTTATAGAAGTCAAACAACCGATGTTGCTTATTTGGTGCAAAATATCTTGTATAAACTGCAGGATGAATGTTTAACATAAATCAGCCTTACTATACCGGGAATTACTATGAAATATATAAAGAAGTGGAACTCCAGCTGCTGGAGCAGTATTGAATTCTCATTATACACAATTAGTTGGTCCTTTATTTAAGGCAAGTGACCAATTGCCAAAACAGTACAAAACAGCACAATACAAAACAACATACAAAACACATAAATGAATAAAGCTGGGGTCACCGCCTTGGAACGGTCAATGCAAAGCATTGGGGGTTTAAACTGGTTATAGAGCGCTCAACCTCACACTTGGCCCAGCGATATTCATGATACATTAAAGTGTAAATAAAATTTAACATCATAGCATTGTAACTCAAATTAAACATTTATAAAAGGGAATTAAAACGCATTCAATTTAATTAACATTTAATTACTCAATAGTAGGAAAGATACCAGAGCAACAGAGTTACAACTTTTTGAGGCACGATGAAATGAAACTACGAACAAGTATATTTACGAAAGTCATATGTATCCACAAATATTATCCACAAATATAGAACAATACAGAGAATTAAAGCGGTTGGAATCAAGCAATGACTTTTTACATATTTCTGGAAAAAAGAACAGCGTATTGTTCAATCGTTAGGTTTTCGTTAGGTTTTCAAAACATTGAATATAAAATGCTTTGTGTTATTCACAATCTTTGACACAAAGTTTAAAGTATTTTTTATTATTTTTTATGGTAAAAAATATTACCGTGTCCGTCAAGTGTATGTATAGTTGACATGTTAATAATTGCAATTGTGAAACTCGGCAATGAAAATGCGCAATAAAAGTTGATAACAATTTCATTATTACTGTCTCACATTTCATATGCTGTCAATGCTTCTAGTAACAAGTTTTTGTAAATTCTATTCATTGAATTTTTTAGGAGGTAATTGTAGTCGTATTTATAATCCCATATGCTGGCAGCTTTTTTGAATGGATTATAACACCTGGCATTGATTTACTGGAAATATTTACCTGTTTACCATGTTTTAATTGTTTTTGCCTTCAATGAGTTCTTTGACGATTGTTAGGTTGATTCATGCATACTATCCATACTTCTATGCATGTTGTTCTTGAATAATATGAGCCGCGTTCTGGGGACACTGGGCTTGATGCATGTGCATAAAGTGTCTTCCAATACTAGCCTGTGCAGTCCGCACAGGTTCATCTGGGATGAAACTTTCTGCTTAGACTGGATTTCATTGAGAAGAGACATTTTTAAACAAAAAATGCCTTAAAATCGAAAAGTGTTGTCCCTGATAAGCCTGTCCGGACTGCACAGGCTAGTGTGGGATTACACTTAACGCACATGCATTTATCTGAGTTTTCCCAGTATGCAACTGATATGATTATCCTTGAATTATTATTGTTGATCAATATTTTTAATTATTATATAATGGTCAATTAATTTGTTAACCCTTTGCCACTCAGATATGCTCTAAAATGCATTTGTAGCCACTGAAATCAAATTAAATTTTAGACCTATCTTACTAGATTCAAGTTTTTAAGCCTTCATTTCCAAGATACTGATGAGCAGCAAACAGCATAAAACCGGAACAGACTGCGAGTTACTAGCAAGCTGTTCTGGATTTATGCTGTTCGCATGCTTTGCTTCTGAGAGGGAGAGAGTTAACATTTCATACTTCATTCACATTTCACCATGCTAGAATTCTATGTTATAAGGCTATTTGACAGCATAGTGTGTAATGGGTTGATATACTTTAGACGAGTACTCAGCTGACATACCATATTGGACAATTGGTGTGTCCCAAATGCGTATGCTAGCTGTGCACAAGTTCAAATGTATCACAGTATTGTACATAACACTGTTAAATAATCGTTTAATTATTTACCCACTACAATCTTTAATGACGTTATTATTAGTGTTCAGTAATACATTTCAATGTTTATTCTACGTTATAGCACTATGAAGTTTTGTGTTTCCGGAGAAAAATGCCCTCAGAGAATGGTTATTAATTAATGTTATTTTAAGTATGATTTATATGGGACATATTTTTAACAACTTTTATGCAGATAATCAAACATTCTTCTTTAGAGTCTATTGATTTGTTTTGAAGTTGAAGTGGATACGGTCTGAAGTGTTTGGTTTAACCCCGACTGTCCAGTAGGGAATATATTGGATAAAGAGGCATCCAATGCGGCAAAATATTGTCACGTGGTACGAATGGTGACAGCTGATTGAATTATATAAATATTAATATAATAATATTATTGTTTACTATATGTATAACTGTCTGAAGTGCTATGTTTCTATGTTAATATGTAGTACAACTTTAATTTTAACATTTACACATTACGAGCAAAGATTTTGTTTGAATCAAAATTGAGTTCGAAAATTTGTAGTTTTTGAGACACCTATTTGTGACAGCATTGTTATATATATATGACTTCTTTGTAATATTTAAGTCCCTTAATGTTGGATGCATTGATTAATATTTTTCATAAATCAATGTGCACTTGCAATCTATCATAAAATAAAAACAATTGGCCATTACAAAAATTGATTCTTATTACATTTGTGTTGATATTTTGAAATGTGTTGCTTTTAATTTCATGCACGTGTGTTGCTATAAACTTAAAATACGCAATACTTTGGATTAATTACATTTTGTTTATATGGCATTTTTTGAATTTATAAAATCTTGCTTTTTTATATTTCAAGTTCTGGATAATCTTATAATGTCTGATTTGAGGTAGGACTTTGATGTGAACGGTTTCACAAAATCCACGGCTATTAGTGTCCAACGCATAATATTGGTTTCACAGTAATCAATGCAATCCTTATGTCTAGAAACTATAGCTAGTAAGCGTAGCAATTTCCTTATTCATTTGTTATGAATATTATTCTCCAATCAATTACATAGATACATGTAATTGGTAGTGAATATGAGGCGAGTATCGGATACGGATGAAGTTTATTATGCATGGCTTTTAAGCAAATGCTTTCAGAATTAGCCGAGCACTCAAATGTTTTTTATCTGAGATTGATAAACTTAATCTTCAATCCAATATTACACTTGCCTGACACTCTTTAAATCTTTTAATACTTATTATCTCTACTCATAAATCATGTTGAAGGCTTGAAAAAATGTCGTGCATTTTTTGCTCAGTTCAGCAATTAATTTATATTTTACGTGTGCAGTGTTTTTTGTATGACATCATATTAAAATAAATACTTTTCTAAAAATACTGATGTAATAAATGTGTGCTAAAATATGAAAAGTGTAAAGCTATTGGTTATAATAACAGTTTGTTTGCAATTGCTTTAGCAGATATGAAAAGGATACATATAATATATTTAAGTCCAAAGACTTATGTAGTCAGTGGCGAAAGCAAAGCAGGTTACATTTCAGAAAAATATGTAGTGTTTAAACCAGTCAGTAAAACATGCTATTACGGTTTGGTTTTCTTTAAGTCATTTATTTGAATGTACTTAAACCACTTAGAGTGGTACATTATTGTTTATAATCGGTCCAATAGATGATGAAACTGATTGTTTTTTTTTCTTCATGGTATAATTTTAGAAGGACACTATATTGTTGTGCATTGTAACTCTCAGTATGGCATAATGTCCCCATTGTTGTTAATTAGCTCACCTGAGCAAAATATTCTCATTATGAGATTTTGTGAATATCTTTTATTGTTTGTTTTCATATGTCGTAAACATTTGCCTTGTAAACAGTAGATTTGGCATTTATTGCCCAATCTTCATGAAACTTGGTCAACACATTTGTCTTAATGATATTTGGGCCAAGTTTGAAACTCGTTTACATATGAAAGGTAAAAAACTAAGCCACTAGTTAAAATAAATGTTTGTTAATACTCTAGAGGCCACATGTTTTAACCAATCTTGCAATCTTGGTAATAATATTTTTCCACTTTTGATACCTCAGTTTGAGTTTGAAACTGGGTCATGTGCGTTCGAAAATTAGGTCACCAGATCAAAGTATAGGAAAATCTTGAGACATGTATTGCCAAAACTTTAAGAAAAAAGGTCAGACATATGGTTATATTGATATCTCAACAAAGTTTTAAACTGGATCATGTGGAGTAAAAAAGTAGGTCCACAACAAAGGTACTCGTATTTTGACAGGTATTTTATTTGATGTGTACATATTCACAATGAGGTATATTGTTTTCATGAACATATTCAGATAGTACACATTCATATTTTTGCTTCTTTGCTCATTTTCCGAATTCCTTAAGAATCAAATACCCATATCCATATTATGTGAATGCTAAAATTGCATTTTTTCAATTAGTGTAAACATGTTATTTTTATATTGCATGGTTATAATATTCTTACCAGAAACCTTATGCTTGGTTATGTTATTACATTTGCTTAAGTTTTCCTGAAAGGATTTGTTAGCATGTATTTTGTGTAGACCTATTTCTAAATTAGTTTTGTTTGGATTTCATCTAGTTTTATAGTTTTAAAATATGTATTTAATGTACGACTACACATGTATCTTAAGTCAGAAACTCTCCTGGTTGGAACACGGTTGAGTGTTTCATCCTAACCCACCTTGTAAATTATACAGTACCAGTTTTATGACCATGTGGCGCTCAAATTGTTCACATTTGTTGTACATCAAATTTCGTTGTCAAGTTTTGCTATTTATTTGTACATGTGAACAATAAATATTGTGTATATTTTGACTGTATGTTTAAGACTACATAAAATTAAACAATGTGAAAGTAGAAAGCTTTTATTGTGAAATAATGCAAAGTGACAAGTGCTTATATATGTTAACTGTTTGGTACCAATTAATTAAAACGTGGTAGTTAAGTGAAAACGAGTCTGTATAGTTATCAGGAGGTCGTGGGTGCAATAACCGCTCTATGATCTCAGAATCTTAAGACACAAAAAGAACTGGTTCTACTTAAAAAGAAGACTCTAAGAGTGTCTATGTAAGCTTTAGGCTTTTTATTGAATCAAGCTAAATTAAATGGTTTAAAATATATATAAAAAATATTCAGAGAATGTATGAGGTGAATTACACGTATGTTATTGAACTTGCGCTACCGAATGTATGATTTTCCTATGTTATAACAAATCTAATAAATGCATTCCCCGTAAAAACAATTTTAACATTACCATCATACGAGGTATAACTTTCTGGATGGCTTACACTAAAACAAAATAAGACGGTTATAAATAAAAAGCATAGATTTATAAATATCATATAAGTTGACACGCATGCATTATTGGCGTTTACACGGTTACTTTTGTTGGTGAATACATGGTTGCCGTAGTCGGTGGACATACATGTACGCACATGGCGGTTGCTGTCATAGTTTGCTTTTAAAATAATATATTTTTAAGTTCATGAGAAACCTTTTTATGTTTCTTTTCTGATACGGTCTTCAATATTACTGTATTTAGATAATCAGCGGGGCCTGCGTATTCGGGAGCTTACCGCGTTTAAGTGAGAAAGTTGTTGCAAAACTTCAAAGATGGCGTCGTTTTAGTGTTTTTCGAGAAGGAGAAGCGGACATATTCACCCGGTAAGCCAGTTTATATTTATATTTCTTTTGAATGAATACGCCCTTTCGGCTCTCCGGTGTTTGTGCTTCCCTTGGTTTTTTGTTTCAAGATCATAGACGTAAGGATAAAAAAGTTATTGAAGGAAAACCGTTCTTAAATCTGTTGTCGCGTTACGTGACGTTCAAGAAATGGGATATGCACATATCATTTTCTCTTATAATACACAGTATTGATGCACGTGTACGGTAAAATATAACTAAAACCATGATTATTTCATTTTTCCGACGCCGTTTTATCGCTTATAACTAATTTATTGCCAAAAACTATTGGTTTAACCGCTCTTTTTGGAACTGACTTCCTTTTAAGCACATTTTGGGACATGACTTCCAAATACACGAACTTTCTGTCGTGATTGAATTTACCATTGATATGAATGTTTAAAAGAACGTTTCCTCTGTTTAAATGTATACCTCTTTCGTACTTTTCAAAGATACGAAACCTCAAGCTACATTACAAAAGATGAAACATAACTTGTATTGTTCTAAACTGCGACATTATACGTGGGTAGCTTCACGTTTTTCCAATATACATGTACTATTAAGCAGCATAGCGCCCTTTTTGGAAGGGATATTATGTCCTGATGTTATGTTAACAACTTACCGGTTCGGAATCCATTTTAACCTAATTGGCGGGTGCAAACAGCAGCGGATAATATGCAGGTCAAGAATAGATTTTACATCACCGCATCCGGTGATGCTTGTTTTGACACCCGACGCATATATACATTTATGAATGAAAGGCTTCATAAACGCTGACGTCGCTCTTGGTTACCAGAAAAATTCCCACGCACGGATTTCAACCGTCATTCTTTACAGTCAATTAAGTGCACAAGTACTGGATTTTGTATAGCGTTTTTTTTTAAGGTGTATGTCCAGCGCGTGTGCCAGGAAAACAGGGCTTAATGTATTTTTTGTTCAGCTCTATATTATTTATCAAATCTGTATGAAAAATGTCGGTGAACATTAATCCGGTGTTAATTTTTGAAAATACTGAGGCGTTCATTAGTTATGGATCTAAAACGGAGCATTAATCCGCATATTAATAAAACACCGGGCGTATTGTATATTAGTTCGGAGACATGAAATTATTTCGAAAGGAAGCCATGAGAGGTTCAATTCTATTTGAGCAAGTCTCGCTGCGCACGATTACGCTCTTGCTTCTCGTATATATTTGACTCTTATGAATCTTGGCAAATACCTAGTGTTTTATTTTGCTTAATCTAAATTAAGTCATGCATCTATATGTACTTTAATCAGCATAACATAACTTCAAAATGACAAACAGCTTATTCATATGTGAAAGAGATTGACACGAAATACCTACCCATCTATAATAAAGTTTATATGTGTACTACAATATTATAGTTTAATAGCATTTTATGTGGTGCAATATAAGTGTTTTCTTAATCATTTTACTGTAGAATTATAAAAATGTTGTACGCAAAACCTGCCGACCAACTGAATCAATTCACCGATTTTAAAGAAGATGGGTTGTGGGGTGGCTGATGTACGAGATAATAGAATGTTTATCAGCCTTTTCAGTAATATTTTTATTAATTAAATGTATTTTATGACGTGTCGACCTGATTATGATATGAATTTTTCTTTAGCCATTCTTTTACTGTCTTTCCTGATGACGACGGTTAAAGGGTGATAGTCAGTGATCTTTCGTTGCAGTATAAAATTATGTAATTAGGAAGTTAACATTAGCGGAGGACTGGAATACCATTCCCCATTCATGAAACACATGAGTTTAAATGTAGAATATGCAAGAGAGAGTCCTTAAACAGAGCCGGACAAAAACAGCAAATAAAACAAACGAACCAAACAAAAAATGTACAGCTGATGTATTATGTGTTTTTGTTTGTTTGTTTTATTTTATTATTTCTACATAGACAAGTCTGACATATAATTGCTATGAGTGCTACTTAATTACACGTTTTGTTCCATATATGTCATGCTAGTTTCTGACTTTTTTATGAAAATAAACCATTATCTGTGTTACGTCATTTCTTCCAACAATGTATCTGCATACATTTTCAATTGTATTCAGCACTTACATACATGATAAAAAAAAATTGGGTCGGAATGAATTCGTTATGCATTTGACATATTAACTTACGATTAGAAGGCAATGTTAGGAACAAACGAAATAATCGTTCTATGTGAACCAATACTTTATTCCCTCAATACAACAGTCTTAAATAATATGTATTCACATATGTATAAAAGAGAAAACAATACATGTATATATTGATTACTTGTACTGAAATCATATCGTGTATTGCATTTGCACAAATCTTTCTATCCACTACAAATTCAATTTTTGCGATTATAATATAGTGTCCAACTCTGGTTTAAAAGAAGGTCGTCCAAAATTTGTCACATCAAAGTCACATGCATGTATCAGTATCGTTATGGTAAAACGTGTCAAATGTCATTGTATTAAATAAACAATTAATATTTAAGTTTTCATTAAACAAAACATCCACCGATTTGCATATTCTAAGCAGGTGTCAGGTATTTCAAATTGCTTCATGTATTCCGAATCGCAAAAATGGCAGTATTTGGTTACAGCAACCTTATACTAGTATCGAAACGGCTTTACTCTTTTCTGTTTTTCATTACACTTATATTGCACGTACATGTGATTGTTTGGCGTAATACTTTGATAATCGGTAATTTTCATTACGCTAGTCGCTAACATAAATCTAAAACAAAAACTTAGCATGTGCTACATTGACTTCATTAAGGATTGATTTAAGAAAAAACGTTTGCATGATTTGTGTTATTCTTATACTGTACAACACAAATAGAGTTATTCGTCGACTTATTGAACAGAGGAGTTCTGGGTTGCGAGATCATAACGAATGAGTTATGTCTATGAATAACACCACATTATGACGGTTTGTAATCAAATAAACAACGATACCATTGCGACCTATATTTCAATGTTAGCATGAGAGCACATTTGTTTCTGCTGGTAGAATGTGACGTTATTCGGACTATTTCTTCACCTATCTTTAAGCTGAATAATTTTCGCTGGTATAATTTGATCTGATTCGGACTATTTCTTCATCTAACTTTAAGATAATTAATTACAGATATGTTATTTGCTATCAGAAGACACTTTCCGGTGTTTGCTTTAACATGGCATGCGCAGTGAATAATATACTGTTTAGTAAGATATGGTTGATATAAGGGAAGCAACTTCATTACAACGTGTCCTGTTAGCAAAATCGTTACGTTCCGAAATATAGGCTAAACGAACAGTCCATTAATAGCGAATCGCCTGCTTTGTTTTATTTATAGGTTGCTTAGTACAGTTTGTGAAAACTAAATATTTCGGTTTGCCGTTGCGCGTTATTCAAATAACAAGAAGGTCATAATGGCCCTGTATCGCTCCATTGTTTTTTTATGCGAAAAAAACGTGCAATGCGCATGGGTTGGAATGTTCTCTAGCATGTGACTTTCTCTTCCTATCCCTCGTCCCACTGGGCGCTTAAAAGTTGGTAGGGTGACCTTTTTTATATATGGAAAAAATTACTACCGTGTTTACTAAACAGACTAAAAAGCCCAGGAATTGTTGCACAGGTCCTTTGCTTATAATGCAGGTACATTTATCTCTCCAAAAGATACTGTCGTTCTTTCTATTTCACATATTTTTAGATGCTGAAGATCAAATCTACGCATTTGATTTGAAACAGATTCACAAGACCCATAGGAACCAAAATGCCTCAACCCTTTACCAAACGACACATTTTGGACTTTCCCAATTTGAAAGAGGTTGCAGACGACAATTAAATTGTAATGGAATATGAAGGAAATGATCAGGTAGGGTACAAATAATTGTGATAAAAGGAGAAATTGATCATCTTGAGCAATTTCTCCTTTTATCACAATTATTTATAAAGTTATCAGCTACAAACCCGTAAAATCCTGTTTATTGTTTGGTAAAGGGTTAATAATCTCTGCACTTGTTCCTTCTTAGAGCCTTTCACACATTTATAACAAATGCAATACATGTAGTAGCATCTTTCTTTGTAAAGAATCATCTCAAAATATAATTAACAACCCACACATCGCTAAGACAAACAGGCCTGAGAATATTATGATCATCTAAAGTTTATTTCTTTATATTTATAAATGTATATAATTAAGTAATACATTTGACTTCTAAGATCAATTCATAACTTATGTTAAGAAAATTATAAAATGTTCAGAAATATATAGATCTATGGATTGTTGAGCAATTGACAATCATATCCACGATTCATTAGTCAAGATTCACAAATGAAACAATGAATCATTAGTTATTAAAAAGCAGCATATACGATAGTAAAGAACATTGCACTTCATTAATTCCAACACCTTCTCTTGGATACAAAGTTTGAGTTTACCATGCAGTATCATATATTGACTTTTCTTTGAATAATTATGTTCATGAAAGTTGTGTTTTAAAAATCAATAAGATATTATTAAACTGGTTTAAACACTACAAAAAAGACATGAAATTATCATGTCATCCGAAATATTGTTATCCGGATATATGTTCACTTTCGACATATTTAAATAAAACACGGCCGTTTTCAGTTTATAAGAAAAACATTCATTTCACTTTTTCTTACTTCAATTTCTTTGTAAGCAGTCACCAGCTGATCTAAAATGGCACTAAATGACAGGGTTTTATCTCATGTTACAAGATGTTGTTGTTGTTGGTCACAGACACACGGCCCCAGTAATCTCCTCTGGTAAACATCATATGTTCAGTTTTGTGACCCTTGGGGCAGGGTCAAATTTGAGCCCAGGGTAATAATTTGAACAAATTTGGTAGAGGACTATTAGATATCACTACACACCAAAAATAGGAGCCCTAGGCTCTATAATTATGAAAAAGATTTTTAAAGTTTGCACAAAATAGGCCTTATTTAAGCATATGTTCATTTTTGTGACCCCCAGGGCAGGGTCAAATTTGTCCCCAGGGGCATAATTTGAAAAAACTAGGTAGAAAACTAATAGATGTCACTAAATACCGAATTTGGTAGAAATAGGCCTAATGGTTATGGACAAATAGATTTTTAGTTTGCACAAAACGGGCCCAATATAAGCATATGTTCAATTGTTGTGACCCCGGGGGAATGATCAAATTTGATCCGAGGGGCTTAATTTGAACAAACTTGGAAGAGGACTATTACATGTCATTACATACAAAATTCAAAAGCCCTATGCCATACGGTCATGGACAAGAAGATTTTTAAAGTTTGCACAAAATAGGCCTTATATAAGCAAATTTTCAATTTTTTGACCCCCTGGGGCAGGGTCTTATTTGACCCCAGGGGCATAATTTGAAGAAACTTGGTAGAGGACTATAAAATGTCACTACATACCACATTTGGTAGCCCTAGGCCCAATGGTTATGGATGAGAAGATTTTTAAAGTTTTCACAAAATAGGCCTTATATAAGCAAATTTTCAATTTTATGACCCCCCGGGGCAGGGTCAAATTTGACCCCAGGGGCATAATTTGAAAACGCTTGGTAGAGGACTATTAAGTGTCACTACATACCAAATTGTGTAGCCCTAGACCAAATGGTTATGGACGAGAAGATTTTTAAAGCTTTCACAAAATAGGCCTTATATAAGCAAATTATCAATTTTCTGACCCCCCAGGGCAGGGTCAAATTTGACCCCATGGGCATAATTTGAAGAAACTTGGTAGATGACTATAAGATGTCACTACATACCAAATTTGGTAGCCCTAATCCCAATGATAATGTACGAGAAGATTTTTAAAGTTTTCACAAAATAGGCCTTATATAAGCAAATTTTCAATTTTTTACCCCCCCCCCCCCCCCCCCCCCCCCGCGGGGCAGGGTCAAATTTGACCCCAGGGGCATAATTTGAACAAATTTGAAAGAGGTCCACCTAGGAACATTCCTGAGAAATATCATCAGAATCGGACCAGTAGTTTAGGAGAAGAAGATGTTTAAAGAAAAAGCTAACGCACGGACGCACGCACGACGGACACAGGACCATGACATAAGCCCCGCTGGCCTCTGGCCAGTGGAGCTAAAAATATACTGATGATACGGTGCACATATTAACACATACAAAATTACTAGTACATTGGTCCTCTTGTTAGTAACAGTGGCCTTTCCCCGACTTGCCCTAAATGTGATCAACGTTACATAATTATGCACGCCTCCTACACAACAATATATTATTAAATAGAAGAACCATTTGCTTAAAAACAAGTTTTTGTCCCCAGTATTTTGAGAACGAGACAAATGCACTTTGCAGAGTTAAAGATTGCGTCGGTTTGTTTTAAATTACGAGCTTCATATGTGTTTTGTTCTTTCTCAGAACTACAATAAAATTGTAATAAAAGTGTTGCTTTATAATAAGGTTCAACTCATTTATCTTGATACTGATATCTGAATGTTGATATGTATTATGAAAAAAAAAACAGAAATCTTACAGTAGGAATTTTGGAAAACATATCTTTTGAAGATTAAGAATGGCCCAATATGACCAAACAAACATCTACACAGTTATATGAAATCATGTTCGCAACCACTTGAAAATTACGGTCTCTTTCACTTTTTCTACGTGTACAGCCTCGACATTTCTGTTACAATCATTCCTCAGCGTCCTCCTTAAACTTTATACTGTCATGAGATGACCACAAAAATATATCACATAAGCCACCTTATGGCGAGCAGAGGTTACATCTGTTTAAAGAGAACTGCAGAAACGCATTATGTTCTCGCTGAAATACTTGGATTTGTTATTCACTAATATTTAATGTATTTAAATATTACGGGCTTCAATATTCTTGCAGTATACAGTAAGACTGTACATTTTCAACTGGAATGTAATGAAATAACAACGTAAAACGCTTCACCGCAAGCAATTGACGGGACTGTAAAATAATCTAACACGTCCGATTTCTCTATCTCGTCATATTTTACTCCGATTTCTCTATCTCGTCATATTTTACTCCAATTTCTCTATCTCGTCATATTTTACGTAAATCACACGCTCGCAACCGAACTGATAATGATTTTGCAGTCCGGACAAATTGTGTTTTGGTCACATTTGACTTTCGACTTCTAAGCTTGACCTCAAGTTATGAGGTAGGGTGACAGTTATTCATATAACTCACCGTCTCTTTATACAATAACTTGTCGTAAGCTTTTTTGAAATTCTTTGATGAATGACAAGCTGTTTTATGGTAAAACATTACATTTGACTTATTACGACCAGACATTGAAATAGAACTATGCTAAATCATTTTCAACGGACCATGTGGTAAACAATTTGTAACAATAACACTTATAAATTCACGTTTGCGAATCCTTTTTATTTGATGCCTTCATTTCCAAAAAACCACAAAAATATGTCTTTGTTTTTCGTCAACATAAAATATATTTGTTATGCGCAGTGCGGTCTCTGGTCACATCGGTGTGATGATGTCACGTCGGAAGTGTCACAGAGCGTTGCGTCACAATTGATGTAAAGCCTCTCATCAGGTACGTTCATCGGAAACGCTTGGAACTTGAACCGTGTCTCGTGGTCCGTCTGAGAAAGGAAGTGGGTGTTACTATGGTACTATTACCCAAAACACGAAATGCCTTATGCTTCAAATACCAATTACTTTTTTTAGAATCTCCTTTAAAATATATACTATCTGATAGATGTTTAGAATATAATGTAACATGTCGAATATAGCGTTGTTAATCAAAAGAGATCAATTAATAATATGCCTTCTTATTTAGATGAATTATAGTTAAACTTTATGATGTATTTAATTTTGAATAAGTTATTATTAGTTAAATTATTGATTGTTTGTTATAATTATTATTCGTTGTATCGCTTTGTTTATTTGGTAATACCATGGTAGTCCCAGCGGAAACCCGTAGGATTCCATAAAATCAAACCCGTAAACGATCACACCGAAACGCACGTAGGTGTCCACGTGGTAAATGTGGTGCTTTCCCACGGTAACAGACAGCCGAATAACACTGAACTGTAAATTAGTAAAATCATGCAGTACGCAATAATAGTATAACTTTGTTATTTAATATATTAGCATAATTTAACAATCATGTACGTTTGCCACTTTAAAATCACATAGGTAATCATAAATAATATGTGTATGAAAGGAAGTTTATCTCTGTACCTCTGTAGTGTTTATCGTTGTTTTCAGTTCATCGGAACGACTGACGGTTGAACCATCAATATTCAGTCCGTTTGCCTGGTATGTGCGAATTGTTATTGAGACGTAATGGTAACGAAGAGGCGTTGCAGTTTCATAGAAATATTCTGCTTCTCGGCCGTTTAAAGAAGGAATAGTAATCATGCTAGGATCTCTTAACCTCTTATCCCCTTCGGCATATTGCAACACTAAAACTGGATAATTAGATTCAATGGGTGTGGCAACGTCATTTGAGTAAACATATTCATAGAATTCTCCTTTATTTAATTGTATGTGGGTTGCACCAATATTCACAGATGTTCCATCGACTGACGATAAAATGCGCAGTCTGTTAGTTCCTTTAGATTTCAGTTTGGCACACACATATTCGCGCTGCCAAAAAGATACTGGTAACATTTGTTCCACTAAGAAACCACAGAAATATCTATCACGCGAAACAAACGCACATGCAACACCAGATACAACAGAAACAGGCTTGGAACTAGTAATGTGTGTACCTGTCAAGTCATTTTCGTGTTGAACCAAGTACGTTTGCATTCTACTCATTTTAAGTGAAACATTTTGTCCGCTGCTGTAGCTTTTTCCTCCTATCATGACGGGTCCAGCAGATGTTCTCAGTTGAATGTCAATCAAAGTGCTGTCTTCTAATGCAATGATTAAAAATTCATATGAAGCAACGACAAATTCCCGTGCGTCAGCAGAGATTGGTAAAAGTAGAAATCCACCTGAGGAATAGCCATCTCTAACCATGACATAGATTGATATGGTTTGATCCGACTCAACATATACAGCTTTGTTAGACAAACCAGCTGTGGTTACAATGCTGTCAGGAATAGCTACTGCGGTGGAGGTGTTAGCAAGTGTTATTATAGTTTGGTTGAAACCTATTCCTGGCGCTGAGATGTAGACCTTGGAGACGTGCTTGCTTGCAATGTACAGTTTGATATTATCGAGCGAGCGATAAACTGTTTGTGGGATTCCGAATATGAACTGGCGACCCGCTGAGTCTGTTAGTGACACAAAAATCATTGCACAAACGTTCAAACAGTATGCACTTGAAAACGAAAATTAAGCATGTATATATACTTATCATTTACCTAATTGTGTACAAACGTACCATTATAATACTGATCACCGCGGTAATTAATCAATTTACAGTTTTCCTGGTGATATTAGCCTATCTAGTATGCGATTTACCAGTACTAAGTGCACATACTTATGGCATGTATTGATTACTCCATTATTTGAATCAGAGGGATGGAGGATTGAAGTTTAAATGACCAATACCCACACAAGTAAGGTGGCCGGGCTGGGTCTTTTACTCAAATTCCTCTCATTTGTAGTTAAGCCTTATATCAACTGCGATCAAGACTTGTTCAAATTGTTTTATGTTTTATCACTTAACGTTTTTTAATTGCCTGTATTTTATTGAGAAGAGTTGACATACTTGCCTAATAGGCTGGTAATGTATTTTATTGAGAAGAGTTGACATACTTGCCTAATAGGCTGGTAATGTATTTTATTGAGAAGAGTTGACAAAATTGCCTAATAGGCTGGTAATATATTTTATTGAGAAGAGTTGACATACTTGCCTAATAGGCTGGTAATATATTTTATTGAGAAGAGTTGATATACTTGCCTAATAGGCTGGTAATGTATTTTAATGAGAAGAGTTGACATACTTGCCTAATAGGCTGGTAATGTCTTTTATTAAGAAGAGTTGACATACTTGCTTAATAGGCTGGTAATATATTTTATTGAGAAGAGTTGACATACTTGCCTAATAGGCTGGTAATATATTTTATTGAGAAGAGTTTACTTACTTGCCTAATAGGCTGGTAATGTATTTTATTGAGAAGAGTTGACATACTTGCCTGTATTTTATTAAGAAGAGTTGACATACTTGCCTAATAGGCTGGTAATATCATGAGCACAGTCGTCTGAAGAGCACAAAAATACATTGAATACTTTCAAGCCGTGTACATGTAAAAAAAATAATTTAAAAAACGTATTGCCTGGCGAAGATTTTTTTCCTTCTGATGGCAATTAGAAATACATCGGAATTACTGAATTTAATAAGCCTGTTTTATTGTTAATAAAAAGATATCTTCTGTAATCATTGAACACGGTTATGCTTCACGCAACGTTAAATCTTGTCAACGATTTCGGACGTATTCAGGAATTTATTCTTATACCTTAAGATATAGGCACAAACTGCAAGAAAACTGTCGTTTATGCCCTAAAGATTTTTTCAAATGTATTTTAATAACTCGAGATATTTGCAAAAATAAAGTTCTTAACGGTGTGTTTACATTCTACCCAGCCCGTGTGTAAAACCCGGGAAACCCCGTTGATTCTGCACCCAAAGTCATGAAAAACATGTTTGTATTTACAAAGATGAATTCACACAAACACCACATAGTACGATGAAACATAATGTCCATATTTTTCCAACTACTAATGAAAGTCAATACATTGCTAGTGTTCAAAATGTTGAAGTAAATTAACCGGTGACAAAAGTTCTATCTAATTCATACAGACAAAATTGGAACTAGAGTCTGAATAAAGTATACAGTAGCCTTAAAATTCAGTTTAAAAAAACGCTGTTAATTAAAGGGTTCCGCAAATCGCGTATTAGCCACGAATAAAGCCTAGGCTACTCTACATCGTTTTAAATTCACAGTTTTTACAAAGACCCGTTTCGATTAAATTCTGTCACTTAAAATCGATATTTCTTCTCACTATTGATGAAGATGTGTTCATTACGTCATCGAGTTAATTGTTCGCGAACAGTACAGGGTCTTGTATGGAAGCGTATATGGTACACCCCAATAATATGGTCATGCCGGATTTGTTTCTATCGACTTACTGTGCAATAACATGGCATGTCGTCATAGCTTTGTATGTTTTCACTCTTAATTTTACTCGCCATAACGACATTTAGTTAAAGTCTCGACGTAAATGTTTTCGGCTTTTCCCGAAATTTTTTTTAGTCGACATGATCTTAGTCGACAAATCAACATAATATTTGGCGTCATGTTCTTGTGAAAATGACTTTCCATCATAGTTGTAGTCGACAAGATGAGTTATTTTTAACGCCATGACACCTTTTTCATATCATGCCGTCATAAAATATGGTACACTACGGAAGCGTATATGGTACACCCCAAAAATATGGTCATATATGTTTTCCTTCTCTAATTCAAGTAGAGCAGTAGTCAGTTACTGGCATAAGTATGTACATTGAGTACTGGGTAAACCAGTCAATCCAAGGAAAGTGCGAGTTGGTAAACTCACCGCCGTGGAGTAACTATTACTAGCTAAACTACTGTTTAGCACGGAGAAAAATTCCAACTAAAGCAACAGACACGAAGTGTTAGCTGTCTGAATGTTTTTCATAACTAAATCATGCACAGAACTTCCTTACCATACAGGTTACAAGTGGCTGATGCAGACCAGCCAGAGTCAGCGTTCTTGTTGTTTATAATTATTATACTTATGATGATGACGATGTTGATGCTGTTATTGTTGTTGATAATGATGAATTGAGGGTGATACTGATTATGCGTTCAGGAACATCAACTGAAATCCAAACTTCTATTTGTTTCGAATAATATATCAACTAAAATATATCGATTACTTCAGTGTATTGTGTAACTTTCTTTAAGAATCGCATATAAAAGAGGTAAATTCATTCAAACAGCAAGAACTGTTTGATTTGCATTTTATTTTACCTTTCATCCAATATATACTTTTTCAGTCAGAAAATGTAATTGTAATTTCAGTAAGTAAGTGATTTTGCAACGATTGCTTTACGTTAACAATATAATTATAATATTTCACCCCAGGAGTTTGAAATTCAATCCATAAAGCTTATCTTATGGCTAAAAAATTTATAATATACCCCTATATAGTATATAGACAACAGGAAGGAAACGCAGAAGTCCCCGGCCCAGCCCTTTTTTCACTAAACAAGGGAAATTACTGGAAAGACAGGGTACCCTTCATCGACCCACAGGTGTTGGGAACGAGGCCAAGTCACTTTAACACTATCAATATATCAATACTGTAGAGCAGTTGTCAGTTACTGGCATTAGTATGTACACTTAGTACTGGTACAACCAACTAATCCAGGAATAGAGTGAGTTGGCTAACTTACCGCCATGATATGACTTAAGTACTGTTGAAGACGGAAAACAAATCCAACTAAAGAAACAAGCACAAAGTGTCAGCAATCAGAATATGTACCATGACCGAATCATGCCGAGTACTTTCTTACCATACAGGTTACAAGTGGCTGATGCTGACCAGTCAGAGTCAGCGTTGCATTTGATGATGTTCTCTCCGCTCAGTACATAACCGTGATTGCAGGATATTTTAACAACAGTTCCATACGTTGTTACTGTAGTGTTTACTGTTCCATGGCTTGGTGTTGGGTCACCACAATCTGAAGTGCAAATAAGTGATTAAAGATTAAACGTGATTGGTGGATTCTGTGCTGTTTTAATGGGTCAGAATCAACAAAATACATCTACAATGTTATTGCATATTCCCTATAGCGACATTGTGCATGAATTAACTATTGTTTGCAATACTTAAACCTCAAAAGCAAATTTAAAATAATGATGTTATCAATTTTGTTTGTGGAAGGAAACGGCACCTTTGAAAATATGTACATTAAAGTATATACAGTGCATGGATTAAAAAAATAAGGATTTGATGCTGAAAAATGCCACATGGTGATGGGTCTTTTGATAAAAATGTAAAATCCAAACTGGTATGACGCTTAAGGCGAGACAGTGATGACTATAGTGCTGAAAATGCATCATGATGATTATAAGGGTGTTACTTGTGGCTGTGACTTCAATCACGATGATGTTCTTGTTGTTAATAATGATTATACTTATGATGATGACGAGGCTGATGCTGTTATTGTTGTTGATAATGATGAATTGATGGTCATACTGATTATGCGTTCAGGAACATCAACTGAAATCCAAACTTCTATTGGTTTCGAATAATATATCAACTAAAATATATCGATTACTTCAGTTTATTGTGTAATTTCTTAGAGAATCGCATATAAAAGAGGTAAACTCATTCAAACAGCAAGAACTGTTTGATTTGCATTTTATTTTACCTTTCATCCAATATATACATTTTCAGTCAGAAAATTTAATTGGAATATCAATAAGTAAGTGATTATGCAACGATTGCTTTACGTTAACAATATAATTATAATATTTCACCCCAGGAGTTTGAAATATTATCCATAAAGCTAATCTTATGGCTAAAAAATATATAATATACCCCTATATAGTATATAGACAACAGGAAGAAAACGCAGCAGACCCCGGCCCAGCCCATTTTCCAGTAAACAAGGGAAATTACTGAAAAGACAGGGTACCCTACATCGACCCACAGGTGTTGGGCACGTGGCCAAGTCACTAAAACACTATCAATATATCAATACTCTAGAGCAGTTGTCAGTTACTGGCATAAGTATGTACACTTAGTACTGGTACAACCAACTAATCCAGGAATAGAGTGAGTTGGTTAACTTACCGCCATGATATGACTTAAGTACAGATGAAGACGGAAAACAAATCCAACTAAACAAACAAGCACAAAATGTCAGCAATCAGAATGTGTACCATGACCGAATCATGCCGAGTACTTTCTTACCGTATGGGTTACAAGTGGCTGATGCAGACCAGTCAGAGTCAGCGTTGCATTTGATGATGTTCTCTCCGCTCAGTACATAACCGTGATTGCAGGATATTTTAACAACAGTTCCATACGTTGTATTGTAGTGTTTACTGTTACATGGTCTGGTGTTGGGTCACCACAATCTGAAGTGCAAATAAGTGATTAAAGATTAAACGTGATTGGTGGATTCTGAGCTGTTTTAATGGGTCAGAATCCACAAAATACATCTACAATGTTATTGCACATTCCCTATAGTGACACTGTGCATGAATTAACTATTGTTTACAATACTTAAACCTCAAAAGCAAAAATAAAATAATGATGTTATCAATTTTGTGTGTGGAAGGAAACGGCACCTTTGAAAATATGTACATCAAAGTATATACAGTGCATGGATTAAACAAATAAGGATTTGATGCTGAAAAATGCCACATGGTGATGGGTCTTTTGATAAAAATGTAAAATCCAAACTGGTATGACGCTTAAGGCGAAACAGTGATGACTATAGTGCTGAAAATGCATCATGATGATTATAAGGGTGTTACTTGTGGCTGTGACTTCAATCACGATGATGTTCTTGTTGTTTATAATGATTATACTTATGATGATGACGAGGCTGATGCTGTTATTGTTGTTGATAATGATGAATTGATGGTCATACTGATTATGCGTTCAGGAACATCAACTGAAATCCAAACTTCTATTTGTTTCGAATAATATATCAACTAAAATATATCGATCACTTTAGTTTATTGTGTAACTTTTTTAGAGAATCGCATAAAAAAGAGGTAAACTCATTAAAACAGCAAGAACTGTTTGATTTGCATTTTATTTTACCTTTCATCCAATATATACATTTTTAGTCAGAAAATTTAATTGGAATTTCAATAAGTAAGTGATTATGAAACGATTGCTTTACGTTAACAATATAACTATAATATTTCACCCCAGGAGTTTGAAATTCTATCCATAAAGCTAATCTAATTGCGAAAAAATTTAAATATACCCCTATATAGTATATAGACAACAGGAAAAAAAACGCAGCAGACCCCGGCCCAGCCCATTTTCCATATATCATGCCGTCATAGAATATTGTACACTACGGAAGCGTATATGGTACACCCCAATAATATGGTCATGCCGGATTAGTTTATACCGACTTACTGTGAAATAACATGGTATGTCGTCATAGTTTTGTAGGTTTTTACCTCTTAATTTTACTAGCCAAAACGACATTAACTTAAAGTCTCGACATAAATGTTTCCGGCTTTGCCCGAAAAATTATTTGGTCGACATGATCTAAGTCGATAAATCAACATAATTTTTGGCGTCATGCTCTTGTGAAAATGACTTACCATCATAGTTTTAGTCGACACGATGAGTAATTTTTTAACGCCATGACACCTTTTTTCATATCATGCCATCATAGAATGTTGACATTATCACAGCATCAGGGTTTACCATATACGCTTCCATACTTTCATAGCTTAAGGATTAAATATCGTCAGAGATTTAGGCTGTTATGCCAACATGCGGATTCTTTTGTCTTGAAATCTTATCCAAATCCACAAATCAACATAAGTTTTGGCGTCATGCTCTTGTGAAAATGACTTTTTAAGCCATGACAACTTTTTCATATCATGCCGTCATAGAATGTTGACATTATCCCAGCATCAGGGTGTACCATATACGCTTCCATAGTCTTGAAGTCTGCTACGATTGTAAAATGTTACAATTACTTTGACACGTATTTTGTGGTCTTATACTTTGATTATTTTATGTCGACTCATTCCAATGTGTTATGATTTATTAATTTAATTTAGGATGTCATAATAGTATTCATGTGATGAATGCACCAAATGAGTCAGACCAAATGAAAGAAGGAAACTAAAAAACAATGGGAATAAACCTCTTATTAAGCATTTTCGAAAAATGATGATTGTGACCGATGGAGTTACAGAAAAAGATGTTGTGCACAATTCTTGTCGTCTTAAACAGAACATAAAGTACGACATCAAAAATAATGCAGCTAACTGTGCCTACCATGAAGGAATCACCTTCGTGTTTCTTCTTTTCATACAATTTTTACTTGCTATAATTAATGTGTTCGGACATTTTATTAAATATGGTTTTAAGTGTATCTGCCACCTGAGCTAAACTTGATCTTAAAAGTGAATACTTTAAATTCTTGTCTCAAACCGTAAGGCTAATAGCTTCGGTCGAATTTGGCCCATCCTATGGGTAACTTGACTTACTTAAATGTATTATTAATGAAAACTTTAATAATATTTTCCTCTGAAGACACATTGCTCAATGTTTTGTTTTTGATAGGTATCATCATATAGTGATCATCAACCAAATTTACTGGGTGGTCAAAATAGTTGGTACTTACTTTTTAGGGAATTTGCATGAAATTTCATTATCATGTGGACAAAATGGACCTGTTCAGGGATTAATGAAGCTTGTTTTTTGTACATAGTAAACACTTATCATTTCCTACCGACGATTCGGCTAGTGTCACCTAAATGAAAATTCAGGTAAGCGATTCAGTGCCATCAATGCAATTTTGTTTACAGTACTAAACTAACAGTTCTTGCTGGCGCATCAATTGCCTATCTTCTGTTCATAAAATGTAATTGAAATAGGCTTAAAACTCACAGTGATTTTGCACAAATTAAAGACGGGCTTTTTTAAGAAAGAAAATACCTTTATACACCTTCATCTTGGCGTAACAACCTGAAAATAGTTCCACCCTAAAAGTATAATGTATAGAAAGTTTAATAATGTTTAATTATTAGATCCTGATATCTTCGCAAAAAGATAAGAAAATTAGACAAGGGAAACATGATGGTCCAACAGCGCTCACCTAAGTACAAGGTACACCAATTGTTGAAAGCTTGACCTTGCGACCTAGTGATCTGTTGTAGAAGAATAAGAAACAACAGAATGGTTCCCAATTATGAAAGGAGTGAAGCAGGGGTACGGCATATCAGGATTTCTCTTCCTTGATGTAATCGACTGTATAATGTAGAAAACTGTCGAATGTGAGAGAACTGTAATCCGATGGAACCTTACAATTATTCTGGAGTAGTTTGACTTTGCTGACGATATCACACTGTAATCATCAACAATTAAATATCTACAACCCAAGACAACACAACTGGAATAAACATACAGCTGAAGTTGGACTAAAGCATTTATATATTCAAAGTCATGAAAACCAACAGCATAAATGAAAATATAATGAAGGTTGGACACAAAGAAGAAGAAAAGGTGGACAGCTTCATAAATCTGGGAGCAACTGTTTAAAGGAAGATGGAGGCACAGCACATGTGAAGAAATAACATCACTGGAGAGCACACAGTTTGAATGGTTATCACGCATCTGATAGGCCCGCGACATTGGCAGAAAGACCAAACCATGCCTGTTCAGTAGCCTTGTGTTTTTAGTTGTACTGTACGGAAGTGACAGATGGAAACTAACAATGGGCAAAACTGAAACACTAAATATATTCCAAAACAAGTTTTAAGACCGTTTTAGGAACGGCAGAAGCATGGATGATCACCGAAAATGTGAGAAGAAGAAGATAAAATTGGAGTGGGCATGGTAGGTGAAAAGACGGAACACAGGGCAGTGCTGTAGCCCTTGAGTAGACGCCAGAAAGATGAAGAAAAGAGGCCGACTGAAAACTAATTGGCGGCACGTGGCGGAACTGGAACGGATCGGTGAAGGCTGCAACACACGAAACTAAGCACGACATACAAGTGGGCAAGCTGGCATGCAGGTTGATTTATAAAATACAATATTCCACTTACTTTCACAGAAAACAGAGTCATTCCAGCCGGTTGCATTGCACTCTATATCTGATATTGTGGTCTTTTAAGTATGTTTCTAATGGAAAGAGACTAAATACTGGCAAATAGCGGGGAACCGAGTCGGGTTGCTCAAGTGGTATAGTGCTGATAGCTTAATGATAAGTGGGGAAATCCTCTAAACGGCCATTTTCCTTCTCTAATTCAAGTAGAGCAGTAGTCAGTTACTGGCATAAGTATGTACATTGAGTACTGGGTAAACCAGTCAATCCAAAGAAAGTGCGAGTTGGTATACTCACCGCCGTGGAGTAACTATTACTAGCTAAGCTACTGTTTAGGACGGAGAAAAATTCCAACTAAAGCTACAGACACGAAGTGTTAGCTGTCTGAATGTTTTTCATAACTGAATCATGCACAGAACTTCCTTACCATACAGGTTACAAGTGGCTGATGCAGACCAGCCAGAGTCAGCGTTGCATTTGATGATGTTCTCTCCGCTCAGTACATAACCGTGATTGCAGGATATTTTAACAACAGTTCCATACGTTGTTACTGTAGTGTTTACTGTTCCATGGTCTGGTGTTGGGTCACCACAATCTGAAGTGCAAATAAGTGATTAAAGATTAAACGTGATTGGTGGATTCTGAGCTGTTTTAATGGGTCAGAATCCACAAAATACATCTACAATGTTATCGCATATTCCCTATAGCGACATTGTGCATGAATTAAATATCGTTTGCAATACTTAAACCTCAAAAGCAAAATTAAAAAATGATGTTATCAATTTTTTGTGTAGAAGGAAACGGCACATTTGAAAATATGTACATCAAAATATATACAGTGCATGGATGAAACAAATAAGGATATTATGCTGAAAAATGCCACATGGTGATGGATCTTTTGATAAAAATGTAAAATCCAAACTGGTATGGCGCTTAAGGCGAGACAGTGATGACTATAGTGCTGAAAATGCATCATGATGATTATAAGGGTGTTACTTGTGGCTGTGACTTCAATCACGATGATGTTCTTGTTGTTTATAATGATTATACTTATGATGATGACGATGCTGATGCTGTTATTGTTGTTAATAATGATGAATTGATGGTGATACTGATTATGCGTTCAGGAACATCAACTGAAATCCAAACTTCTATTGGTTTCGAATAATATATCAACTAAAATATATCGATTACTTCAGCTTATTGTGTAACTTTCTTAGAGAATTGCATATAAAAGAGGTAAACTCATTAAAACAGCAAGAACTATTTGATTTGCATTTTAGTTTACCTTTCATCCAATATATACATTTTCAGTAAGAAAAATTAATTGGAATTTCAAGAAGTAAGTGATTATGCAACGATTGCTTTACGTTAACAATATAATTATAATATTTCACCCCAGGAGTTTGAAATTCTATCCATAAAGCTAATCTAACAGCTAAAAATGTAAAATATACCCCTATATAGTATATAGACAACAGGAAGAAAACGCAGTAGACCCCGGCCCAGCCCATTTTCCAGTAAACAAGGGAAATTACTGGAAAGACAGGGTAGCCTACATCGACCCACAGGTGTTGGGCACGTGGCCAAGTCACTTAAACACTATCAATATATCAATACTCTAGAGCAGTTGTCAGTTACTGGCATAAGTATGTACACTTAGTACTCGTACAACCAACTAATCCAGGAATAGAGTGAGTTGGTTAACTTACCGCCATGATATGACTTAAGTACAGTTGAAGACGGAAAACAAATCCAACTAAAGAAACAAGCACAAAGTGTCAGCAATCAGAATGTGTACCATGACCGAATCATGCCGAGTACTTTCTTACCATATGGGTTACACGTGGCTGATGCAGACCAGTCAGAGTCAGCGTTGCATTTGATGATGTTCTCTCCGCTCAGTACATAACCGTGATTGCAGGATATTTTAACAACAGTTCCATACGTTGTTACTGTAGTGTTTACTGTTCCATGGTCTGGTGTTGGGTCACCACAACCTGAAGTGCAAATAAGTGATTAAAGATTAAACGTGATTGGTGGATTCTGAGCTGTTTTAATGGGTCAAAATCCACAAAATACATCTACAATGTTATTGCATATTCCATATAGCGACATTGTGCATACATTAACTATTGTTTGCAATACTTACACCTCAAAAGCAAAATTAAAATAATGATGTTATCAATTGTTTGTGTAGAAGGAAACGGCACCTTTGAAAATATGTACATCAAAGTATATACAGTGCGTGGATTAAACAAATAAGGATTTGATGCTGAAAAATGCCACATGGTGATGGGTCTTTTGATAAAAATGTAAAATCCAAACTGGTATGACGCTTAAGGCGAGACAGTGATGACTAAAGTGCTGAAAATGCATCATGATGATTATAAGGGTGTTACTTGTGACTGTGACTTCAATCACGATGATGTTCTTGTTGTTTATAATGATTATACTTATAATGATGACGATGCTGATGCTGTTATTGTTGTTGATTATGATGAATTGATGGTGATACTGATTATGCGTTCAGGAACATAAACTGAAATCCAAACTTCTATTGGTTTCGAATAATGTATCAACTAAAATATATCGATTACTTCAGTTTACTGTGTAACTTTCTAAGAGAATAGCATATAAAAGAGGTAAGCTCATTTAAACAGCAAGAACTGTTTGATTTGCATTTTATTTTACCTTTTATCCAATATATACATTTTCAGTCAGAAAATTTAATTGGAATTTCAATAGGTAAGTGATTATGCAACGATTGCTTTACGTTAACAATATAATTATAATATTTCACCCCAGGCGATTGAAATTCTATCCATAAAGCTAATCTAATGGCTAAAAAATATAAAATATACCCCTTTATAGTATATAGACAACAGGAAGAAAACTCAGCAGACCCCGGCCAAGCCCATTTTCCATTTATCACGCCGTCATAGAATATGGTACACTACGGAAGCGTATATGGTACACCCCATAATATGGTCATGCCGGATTAGTAAATACCGACTTACTGTGAAATAACATGGTATGTCGTCATAGTTTTGTAGGTTTTTACCTCTAAATTTTACTCGCCAAAACGACAGTAAGTTAAAGTCTCGACGTTCATGTTTCCGGCTTTGCCCGAAAAAATATTTGGTCGACATGATATAAGTCGACAAATCAACATAAATTTTGGCGTCATGCTCTTGTGAAAATGACTTGCCATCATAGTTTTAGTCGACACGATGAGTTATTTTTTTACGCCAGGACACCTTTTTTCATATCATGCCTTCATAGAATGTTGACATTATCACAGCAGTAGCGTGTACCATATACGCTTCCATACTTCCATAGCTTAAGGATTAAATATCGTCAGAGATTTAGGCTGTTATGCCAACATGCGGATTCTTTGTCTTGAAATCTTATCCTAAGTCGACAAATCAACATAATTTTTGGCGCCATGCTCTTGTGAAAATGACTTTTTAAGCCATGACAACTTTTTCATATCATGCCGTCATAGAATGTTGATATCATCCCAGCATCAGGGTGTACCATATACGCTTCCATAGTCTTGAAGTCTGCTACGATTGTAAAATGTTACAATTACTTTGACACGTATTTTGTGGTCTTATACTTTGATTATTTTATGTCGACTTATTCCAATGTGTTATGATTTATTAATTTAATTAAGGATGTCATTATAGTATTCATGTGCTGAATGCACCAAATGAGTCACACCATGCACCAAATTAGTCAGACCAAATGAAAGAAGGAAACTAAAAAACAATGGGAATAAACCTCTTATTAAGTATTTTCGAAAAAAGATGAATGTGACCGACGGAGTTACAGAAAAAGATATTGTGCACAATTCTTGTCGTCTTAAACAGAATCGGAGTAAACATTAAGTACGTCCTAAAAAAGAATGCAGCTATCTGTTCCTACCATGATGGAATCACCACCGTGTTACTTCTTTTTATACAATTTTTACCTGCTATAATTAATACTTTCGGTCATTTTATTAAATATGGTTTTAAGGGTATCTGCCACCTAAGCACAAAGTGCTAAATGTGAGCTATATTGGTGGGTGTCTCAACGGAATCGACGTAGTTTATCGTTCGCTATGACGTCAGTCGTAAAACGTTTGCTAAAAACACAATCTTAACCTTGATAGCTTGGCAGATTTTCATGAATCATGGTGGGAATACTCATTGGGTAACCCCTATTTTATTAGTTTTTGCAAGTCGATCCTGTCTTCTGCATATGTAAGCCCCCAGAGCTAAAATAAATCTTAAAAGTGAATACTTAAAAATCTCGTCTGAAACCGCAAGGCTAATAGCTTCAGTCGAAATTGGACCAACCTATGGGTAACTTATATTACTTATAAAATAGTTTCCTCTGAAGACACAGTGCTCAAGGTTTTGTTTTTGATAGGTATGATCATAAATTGATCATCAACCAAATTTACTGGGTGGTCAAAGTAGTTGGTACTTACTTGTTATGGAATTTGCATAAAATTTCATTATCATGTGGACAAAATGGACCTTTTCTGGGATTAAAAAATCTTGCTTTTAGTACGTAGTAAAAACTTATCATTTCCTACCTAAGATTCAGCCAGCGTCACCTAAATGAAAATTCAGGTAAGCGATTCAGTGCCATCATTGCAATTTTGTTTACAATAGTTAACTTACAGTACTTGCTGGCGCATCACTTGCCTATCTTCTGTTCATAAAATGTAATTGAAATAGGTGATTTTGCACAAATTAAAGACGTGCTTTTGTAAGAAAGAAAATACCTTTATACACCTTCATCTTGGCGTAACAACCTGAAAATAGTTCCACCCTAAAAGTATAATGTATAGAAAGTTTATTAATGTTTAATTATTAGTTCCTGATATCTTCGCAAAAAGATGAGAAAATTAGACAAGGGAAACATGATGGTCCAACAGCGCTCACCTAAGTACAAATTACACCAATTGTTGAAAGCTTGACCTTACGACCTAGTGCTCTGTTGTAGAAGAATAAGAAACAACAGAATGGTTCCCAATTATAAAAGGAGTGAAGCAGGGGTACGGCATATCAGGATTTCTCTTCCTTGATGTAATCGACTGTATAATGTAGAAAACTGTCGAATGTGAGAGAACTGTAATCCGATGGAACCTTACAATTATTCTGGAGTAGTTTGACTTTGCTGACGATATCACACTGTAATTATCAACAATCAAATATCTACTACCCAAGACAACAAAACTGGAATAAACATACAGCTGAAGTTGGACTAAAGATCAACATTTATATATTCAAAGTCATGAAAACTAACAGCAAAAATGAAAATATAATGAAGGTTGGACACAACGAAGAAGAAAAGGTGGAAAGCTTCATATATCTGGGAGCAACTGTTTAAAGGAAGATGGAGGCACAGCACATGTGAAGAAAATAACATCACTGGAGAGCACACAGTTTGAATGGTTATCAAGCATCTGATAGGCCCGCAACATTGACAGAAAGACCAAACCATGCCTGTTCAATAGCCTTGTGTTTTAGTTCTACTGTATGGAAGTGACAGATGGAAACTAACAATGGGCAAAAATGATAAACTAAATATATTCCAAAACAAGTTTTATGACCGTTTTAGAAACGGCAGAAGCATGAATGATCACCGAAAATGTGAGAACAAGAAGATGAAATTGGAGTGGGCATGGTAGGTGAAAAGACGGAACACAGGGCAGTGCTGTAGCCCTTGAGTACACACCAGAATGATGAAGAAAAGAGGCCGACCGAAAACTAATTGGCGGCACGTGGCGGAACTGGAACGGATCGGTGAAGGCTGCAACACACGAAACTAAGCACGACATACACGTGGGCAAGCTGGCATGCAGGTTGATTTATAAAATACAATATTCCACTTACTTTCACAGAAAACAGAGTCATTCCAGCCAGTTGCATTGCACTCTATATCTGATAATGTGGTCTTTTAAGTATGTTTCAAATGGAAAGATACTAAATACTGGCAAATAGCGGAGAACCGAGTCGGGTTGCTCAGTTGGTATAGTGCTGATAGCTTAATGATAAGTGGGGAAATCCTCTAAACGGCCATTTCCTTCTCTAATTCAAGTAGAGCAGTAGTCAGTTACTGGCATAAGTATGTACATTGAGTACTGGGTAAACCAGTTTATCCAAGGAAAGTGCGAGTTGGTAAACTCACCGCCGTGGAGTAACTATTACTAGCTAAACTACTGTTTAGAACGGAAAAAAATTCCAACTAAAGCAACAGACACGAAGTGTTAGCTGTCTGAATGTTTTTCATAACTAAATCATGCACGGAACTTTTTTTTTTTTTTTTTTTTTTTTTTATTCAATATAAAACATATAATGTAAACATGTGCATAAGCAAGAACAAATTATAACATGCAGCAATGATAATGTTAAACATATTATACAATATATGCTAATATTTATAATGTTTTTACCTATATGTAATAATTAAACTATATATGAGTTGCATAAAGTGGGGTAGATAAACAACTTGACTAGGTTATGAAAGTTTAATGTGTTTCCATTTTTGTTCAAAAATGTTAAGTGTATCGTTGTTGAGGGCTATTTCCTTTTCAATTTGGATCTTTAGTTTTAAATAATTTATAAAACAGTTAAAAGTAGGTTTTTGTTTTTTATATTTCATGCTGAATATAAAATATTTCATTAATATAATAATGTGGTTAACAGCGTTATTAATTTCTGGTATTTTACAAGTATTTACACCGAAACTGATATTTGAGAGAGACAGTTTTATTATTAATTGTTGTTTCTCTAGAAAAGTTGTCAATTGATTCCATAGAGATTGAATATGTTTACACTCCCAGAAAAGGTGTTCTATTGTTTCAATATGTTCACTACACATATCACATAGATTTGTGTTGGATAGTTTGCACTTAAAAAGATATTTATTTGTAGCTATGATTCTCTGGATGTATTTATATTGAAAATTTCTCAGTGTGCTATCAGTTGTTGATTTATATGGCATGACATATATTTGTTTCCAATTAAAATCTTTTTTTTTTTCTCCAAGAAGGTTTTGCCATTTAGTTTGAGCTTTGGGGATTTCGGCAGGGTTTTTAATTTGAAGAGTGTAAAATATTTTGTTCGTTTTGTTTTGTTTTGCAATTATGTTTTCCACGAATGTTTTTTTAGTACATGGTGTGTTATTTGTATTGGTAGCAGCTTTAATATGTATGGGTATACTTTTGATCAATGTGTAGTACATCAGGAAATTACTTGTAGGTATTCCGTATATGTAGCATAAGTTTTCAAAAGAATAGAAGTCGTTTATTCTGTTGTCGTATAATTGATCTACATATTTAATGTTTTGTTCAAACCAATGTCTATAGAACAACGTTTTATTGTTGGTAGTTATATCTTTATTGTTCCATAAAATGACTTTACTGTTTATTTTGGTTTCTAAATTTTGAGTAACTTTACACCATGCTGAAAGAACATTCGATAGAAATATGTTTTTGGTTGAAATTTCATCTAAGATGTTATTGTCGATATTACATTCAAAAAGTAGGGAGTCACCATATGTTTTTAAAATTTTCTGGTAGAACAATTTCCATTTACTCGTATTGGTGTTATCTAAATATCTTTTAACCCAACTGCATTTGATTGCATTCAGGAATGAATCTATGTCCGTTAGTCTGATACCTCCATCCTCTACAGGTTGAATTAATTGAGTTCTCTTAATTTTATCACGTTTACCGTCCCATATGAAATTAAATATTTCTGATTTTATATCTTCAATAATATCATGTGGTGGGTTTGGGAGAACTGTAAGTGTGTAAATTAATTTAGGGAGCGCAAACGTTTTCAACACGGTGTTTTTTCCGATTAGTGTTAGTTTACGATGCTGCCATGATTTTAAACAATTTTTAAATTTTTGTAATTTAGGCAATATGTTTTTTAGAATTGTTTCATTTCATTGTTTGTAAAGGTTATTCCTAACGTTGTTGCTTCATCTGAAGTCCAGTTGAATTTCATTTCTTTTTTAAGATGAATATTACATTGTTTAAATTTACCTACACGTAGCACAGTGCATTTACTTTTGTTTAGTTTAAGACCCGATGCCAATCCAAAAAGGGTTAGCGATTCTATAAGATTATTGAATGAGTCGCTACTGTCATTTAAAAAATAAGTTGCATCGTCAGCAAATAGGGACTGTTTAATTTCTTCGTCAGGTTCTAGGGATATTCCCTTTATATGTTCATTTGATTGGATATAGTGTGATAGATACTCGATGCATATAATAAATAGTGAGGATGAAAGTGGACATCCTTGTCTTACCCCTCGTTCGATGTTAAAACTGTTTGAAAAGAAGCCATTGTTAATAATTATGCTGTTTATATCGGTATAAAATAATTTAACCCATTTTATTAGACTTTCACCGAAATTCATATTTTCTAAGCAAGAGAACATAAAAGAATGGTCTAGTGAGTCGAAAGCCTTTTCGAAGTCTGCAAAGAAAATGAGGCCAGAATTGTTTGGTTGGTTGAAATAATTTATGCATTCTTGTATCAGACGTACATTTTCACCAATGTAACGTCCTTTAATGAAGCCAGATTGAGATCTTGAGATGATTGATGGTAATACTTTTTTAATTCTGTTTGATATACTTTTAGTTGCAATTTTATAATCATTGTTTAGTAAACTAATCGGGCGCCAGTTTGATAAGGATTCTAAGTTTTTTCCAGGTTTTGGAATGAGTGATATTATACCTTGTTTTTGAAGCGTAGTTAAGTTTTTGTTGTTAAATGAATAGTTAAGTGAATTAATTAAATGTGTTTTAATATCATTCCAGAATATTTTATAAAATTCGATTGTGATGCCATCAGATCCTGGACTTTTGTTATTTTGCATTTCTTTTAGTGCTAGTCCACATTCATATTCATTAAGTAATCCGTCACACAATAACTTTTCATCTTGATTTAAAGCATGATGTGTATTTTTAAAAGTGTTGTTATTTTCAACATGTTTTCGTTTATAGAGGGTTTCGAAGAATAAACGTTGTTCTTCTAGTATTTGAGTTCTGTTTGTTATATCTTTGCCATTAACTACTAATTTGTGTACAGTTTTTTGTTCACTTCTACGTTTTTCAATGTTTGCGAAGTATTTTGTATTTTTTTCATTGTGTTCAACATGTTGTGCACGTGCTCGTAGTATTATTCCATTGAGTTGTGTATGATAGATTCCTTCTAATACTTGTTTGTTTGATGTGATTTCATTTTCAATGGCAGTGGTATCATTTGTGTTTGTTTCATTCATTTGTTTTTCAAGTGTTTCAATGGTTTTGATGGTTTCAGTTTCAAGTTTGTGTGTTTCTTTTTGTTTAAATGATGTGTATCTTATTGTTGTGTTACGTATATTTCCTTTAATTACTTCCCATAAGGTGTTTGGGTTTGCATCTTTATTATTTTGAACTGTGTTTAATATTTCCTGTGTTTTGAACTGTGTTTGATATTGTGTGTCTAACAAGATGCTGTTATTGATTTTAAAGTATCCTGGGCCTCTTTCAGGTTGTATGTTGTGCAGTTTAAGTTCAACTAGAGAGTGGTCTGTCATAAATCCTGGTTTAATGTTACATGTGTCAATAATGTTGCAAAATGAATCGGATATTAAAAAATAGTCTAATCTACAAAATATTGTTGGTTTTGTGTTTGAGTGCCAGGTGAATTTTCTTTCGTTTGGATTTACTGTACGCCAGATGTCTATCATATTGTAGTTTTCAATTATGTTATTCAAAATTTTTCTATTTTTAGGATGAGTATAAAGGTGTCCATTCTTTTTATCTCTTGATGGGTTCAGGACAGTATTGAAATCACCACCGATTATAATATTTTTATCTTGGTTATTAATTATGAAGGATTGTAATGTTTCGTAAAATGTGGAATCATCTATGTTAGGACCGTAGACGTTTATCAATGTTAATTGTGTTTCGTGTATTTTGATATCTATACTTGCTAATCTGCCAGTTATTATTTCGTTGAAGTTATCGACTGTGATCCCTGTATTGTTTTTAATCAAAAAAGCAATGCCTTGTTTATTTGTATGTTGTCCACTAAGATAGATGTCTCCGTTCCATTCATCCTTTAAGGTTTGTGCTAAAGAATGTGTCAAGTGACTTTCTTGTAGTAGGCATAAAGTACATTTTTTTTCGTCTAACCATTTGAAGATTTTTATTCGTTTGGCTTTATAGTTTAGCCCTTTTACATTTAAAGTACATATTTTAATCATTTAAAAAAGTTGGAGGGTGATGTGAGTGATAATTTGTGTGTGCTTGTCTAGATGGTTTCGTTTTAAAAAATATAGAAGAGCTATTCATCCTAAACAATATGTAAAGTGTAATTGAGATATGGGTCGTATGAGTACACTGTATGCGAAAATTCATGATCCAAGTTCCAGTAATGAATGTATCATAAACAATACATTGTATTTTGCTTGACAATATCATTTGTGAGAACGTATTTTTCTCTCTATGCAACCATATAAAGATTAAAAAGAAAAAACAACAAAAAAAATATAAACAAAAAAGGATTAATAGTAACATATAAATAATGAGAGATAGATTGGAACAAAGATCCATTCGGGTCAAACTATAAATTTCCATGGAGCAATATAAAAACAGTTAATATGTACTGTAAGGTATATAAACAGTGAGACATAAAGAGTCGCCAAAACAATAATACATGCACATGCATGTTGAATAATAATTCTCAATAAAAAAACAAAAGCATAGCTGAAAAAAGAATGAAAATTGAAATTAAGACAAAACAAAACACACAAAGACCTGTTTTGTATAGCTCAATAACATTGACCCAGTACTTGTGAACTAGATTAGTATTTAATATTTTACGCAAAATAACTCCCTCAATTCACAGTCTGTTTTATTCGTGCACGTTTTGCACGAGTTTTTGTGGCAATAAAAGTATACTTAGTGAAGATAGCCACACATGATTTAAAATTGTTTCTAGTTCACTTCGTAAATAAATTTGACACTTCGTAACGGCATTTTATATATTAATATAGTAAGGTCACTGGCAGATTTATCTATAATGCAACAATAAAATTACATTATACATGTACTATAAACTATTTGTAAAGTGCGACAGAAAAACTCACCAAAAACATTTCAAAATGCATGCGCATCTTTAATGCAACAATAAGATAACATTATACATGTACTATAAACTATTTGTAAAGTGCGACAGAAAAACTCACCAAAAACATTTCAAAATGCATGAACATCTTTAATGCAACAATAAAATAACGTTAAACATACTATAAACTATTTGTAAGGTGCGGCAGAATAACTCACCAAAAAAACATTTCAAAATATATGCACATGTCCATTGAATGATATTTATCGGTATACAAATGAATACCGTTGTAATATATTTGACAATATGATATTTCGAACTATATAGCATACGAAAACACTGTGGATAAAAAAAAACACTGAAAACTAACAGTGCACAATGACAATTGTTCGTATAGCTCGTAAAACTTAATCTGGCATTCGTGAACTCCATTTGTATTTTGCTTTTCACGCAATAACTGATCCCTATATTTAAAAATATGTTTATTCGTGCACGTTTTGCACGAGATGCACGTTACAATAACAGTACGCTTAGCGAGAAAACGCATCAATTGATAGCATTGCTTCTAGTTCGCAACTTTATTTGAACTTCTAAACGTTAATATATTTATACAATTAGATCAGTACCAGATTTATATTAGCGAGCAATGGGCCACAGTATTAATTTAGTTTGCAGGTAAGTATGGATGTACTCAGGATTGGGGGGTTATATATCCTGCCAGGTCGATGATTATGTAAGTGCGTATGAAATAATGAATTAAAGATATGTTGGCAGGTAAGTATGGATGTACTCGGGGAGGGGGGGGGGAGGAGCCGGAAGGTGGGTGCGAAAGAACATTGACAGGTAGGAACATAAAATTACACAGTAAGTTAGGTGCTTGCACAAATAACATAGGCATATCCGGAGACGTACAAGAAGGTTAGCATTCTAAACTAAATGAAAATGATCGTTAAAATAACTCCGATTTGCGTATATTAAATTTAGTTATGAGTACATGTAGTGGGAAATATTTTATATATGTGTCTGTTAACACAACAACATGAAAGATTAAAATGTAGTTAATAATTAACAGATATTTATTTTTATCTATGAGTTCATGCAAACCTGGTATGACTTGAAACCACATACAAAGTTGTCACACGTTACACATCGGTATTATGAATTCTTGACTGGCGATCGGAGGTTTGCACCAGAGAGGCTTTCTTTGCGTATGTGGTGGATTCTTTCTTTGGCCATGGTTTGCTCAGCCAGTTTTTATATTGGTCAAAAAGCACTTTTTCACTGCGTTCACTGCCCCTATATTTCACAAATAGTTTGCCTTCACGCGACCAAGCTCTTTCAACACGACCCGGGTCTTTGAGACGTAGGGACGCAAGCACCTCTGCGTTTGTTTTTGTTAGGTCGTCATTGACGTAAATGTTTGTGCCCTTCAATCGATTTGCTCGTTGCATGACACCGATTTTGGTTTGACGTCGAACAAATTTCACAATCACCGGACGATTCTTGTTCGGTACGTATTTTCCGAGCCTGTGAGCAACATCTATGTCTTTGGATATAAGCTGGATATCAAGATGATGGTTAATCATTCTCGCTGTTTGTTCTGCCACTGCAATAGATGATTGGTTTTCCGCGTCACACGAGAGGCCCGATATACGAACGCTGTTCCGACGCCCGTATTGTTCGAGGTCATTTATGCTAGTTTCGAAGATTTGTATTGTGGACTGGTTGTTTTGTTTAATAGCGTCAATTTCTTTTTCTTTTGAATTTAGCTGCTCTTTAAGCGTCGATATTTCTTTTTGTTGGTCGAACATATTACTTTCGATAATTTCTAATTGTTTAATTACGGATGCAAGCAATTTCTCTTTTATTTCTTCGAGTGTTTCTTTTATAATGTTTTTGATAATATCAGTGTCGCTCTTTGTGAGTACATTCGAAAGTTTTGAGTTTATTTCGTCAAGTCTTTTTGTAATACATGATGTTTCTGAGTTAGATGATGTGGATGATTTGATTTCATTTTGTTTGTTGATTACGAATTCCGTCATACTTTTTTGGCCATATACATGTTTGTGTCCTTCCCATATTGGAGATACTCCAAGCCATGCACGGAACTTCCTTACGACAAGTGGCTGATGCAGACCAGCCAGAGTCAGAGTTGCATTTGATGATGTTCTCTCCGCTCAGTACATAACCGTGATTGCAGGATATTTTAACAACAGTTCCATACGTTGTTACTGTAGTGTTTACTGTTCCATGGTCTGGTGTTGGGTCACCACAATCTGAAGTGCAAATAAGTGATTAAAGATTAAACGTGATTGGTGGATTCTGAGCTGTTTTAATGGGTCAGAATCCACAAAATACATCTACAATGTTATTGCATATTTCCTAAAGCGACATTGTGCATGAATTAACTATTGTTTGCAATACTTAAACCTCAAAAGCAAAATTAAAATAATGATGTTATCAATGTTTTGTGTAGAAGGAAACAGCACCTTTGAAAATATGTACATCAAAGTATATACAGTGCATGGATTAAACAAATAAGGATTTGATGCTGAAAAATGCCACATGGTGATGGGTCTTTTGATAAAAATGTTAAATCCAAACTGGTATGACGCTTAAGGCGAGACAGTGATGACTATAGTGCTGAAAATGCATCATGATGATTATAAGGGTGTTACTTGTGGCTGTGACTTCAATCACGATGCTGTTCGTGTTGTTTATAATGATTATACTTATGATAGTGACGAGGCTGATGCTGTTATTGTTGTTGATAATGATGAATTGATGGTCATACTGATTATGCGTTCAGGAACATCAACTGAAATCCAAACTTCTATTGGTTTCGAATAATATATCAACTAAAATATATCGATTACTTCAGTTTATTGTGTAACTTTCTTAGAGAATCGCATATAAAAGAGGTAAACTCATTCAAAAAGCAAGAACTGTTTGATTTGCATTTTATTTTAACTTTCATCCAATATATACATTTTCAGTCAGAAAATTTAATTGGAATTTCAATAAGTAAGTGATTATGCAACGATTGCTTTACGTTAACAATATAATTATAATATTTCACCCCAGGAGTTTGAAATATTATCCATAAAGCTAATCTAATGGCTAAAAAATATAAAATATACCCCTATATAGTATATAGACAACAGGAAGAAAACGCAGCAGACCCGGCCCAGCCCATTTTCCAGTAAACAAGGGAAATTACTGAAAAGACAGGGTACCCTACATCGACCCACAGGTGTTGGGCACGTGGCCAAGTCACTTAAACACTATCAATATATCAATACTCTAGAGCAGTTGTCAGTTACTGGCATAAGTATGTACACTTAGTACTGGTACAACCAACTAATCCAGGAATAGAGTGAGTTGGGTAACTTACCGCCATGATATGACTTAAGTACAGATGAAGACGGAAAACAAATCCAACTTAAGAAACAAGCACAAAATGTCAGCAATCAGAATGTGTACCATGACCGAATCATGCCGAGTACTTTCTTACCATACAGGTTACAAGTGGCTGATGCAGACCAGTCAGAGTCAGCGTTGCATTTGATGATATTCTCTCCGCTCAGTACATAACCGTGATTGCAGGATATTTTAACAACAGTTCCATACGTTGTTACTGTAGTGTTTACTGTTCCATGGTCTGGTGTTGGGTCACCACAATCTGAAGTGCAAATAAGTGATTAAAGATTAAACGTGATTGGTGGATTCTGAGCTGTTTCAATGGGTCAGAATCCACAAAATACATCTACAATGTTATTGCATATTCCCTATAGCGACATTGTGCATGAATTAACTATTGTTTGCAATACTTAAACCTCAAAAGCAAAATTAAAATAATGATGTTATCAATTTTTTGTGTAGAAGGAAACGGCACCTTTGAAAATATGTACATCAAAGTATATACAGTGCATGGATGAAACAAATAAGGATTTGATGCTGAAAATGCCACATGGTGATGGGTCTTTTGATAAAAATGTATAATCCAAACTGGTATGACGCTTAAGGCGAGACAGTGATGACTATAGTGCTGAAAATGCATCATGATGATTATAAGGGTGTTACTTGTGGCTGTGACTTCAATCACGATGATGTTCTTGTTGTTTATAATGATAATACTTATGATGATGACGATGCTGATGCTGTTATTGTTGTAGATAATGATGAATTCATGGTGATACTGATTATGCGTTCAGGAACATCAACTGAAATCCAAACTTCTATTGGTGTCGAATAATATATGAACTAAAATATATCGATCACTTCAGTTTATTGTGTAACTTTCTTAGAGAATCGCATATAAAAGAGGTAAACTCATTAAAACAGCAACCAACTAATCCAGGAATATAGTGAGTTGGTTAACTTACCGCCATGATATGACTTAAGTACAGTTGAAGACGGAAAACAAATCCAACTTAAGAAACAAGCACAAAGTGTCAGCAATCAGAATGTGTACCATGACCGAATCATGCCGAGTACTTTCTTACCATATGGGTTACACGTGGCTGATGCAGACCAGTCAGAGTCAGCGTTGCAGTTGATGATGTTCTCTCCGCTCAGTACATAACCGTGATTGCAGGATATTTTAACAACAGTTCCATACGTTGTTACTGTAGTGTTTACTGTTCCATGGTCTGGTGTTGGGTCACCACAATCTGACGTGCAAAAAAGTGATTAAAGATTAAACGTGAATAGTGGATTCTGAGCTGTTTTAATGGGTCAGAATCCACAAAATACATCTACAATGTTATTGCATATTTCCTAAAGCGACATTGTGCATGAATTAACTATTGTTTGCAATACTTAAACCTCAAAAGCAAAATTAAAATAATGATGTTATCAATTTTTTGTGTAGAAGGAAACAGCACCTTTGAAAATATGTACATCAAAGTATATACAGTGCATGGATTAAACAAATAAGGATTTGATGCTGAAAAATGCCACATGGTGATGGGTCTTTTGATAAAAATGTTAAATCCAAACTGGTATGACGCTTAAGGCGAGACAGTGATGACTATAGTGCTGAAAATGCATCATGATGATTATAAGGGTGTTACTTGTGGCTGTGACTTCAATCACGATGCTGTTCGTGTTGTTTATAATGATTATACTTATGATAGTGACGAGGCTGATGCTGTTATTGTTGTTGATAATGATGAATTGATGGTCATACTGATTATGCGTTCAGGAACATCAACTGAAATCCAAACTTCTATTGTTTTCGAATAATATATCAACTAAAATATATCGATTACTTCAGTTTATTGTGTAACTTTCTTAGAGAATCGCATATAAAAGAGGTAAACTCATTCAAAAAGCAAGAACTGTTTGATTTGCATTTTATTTTAACTTTCATCCAATATATACATTTTCAGTCAGAAAATTTAATTGGAATTTCAATAAGTAAGTGATTATGCAACGATTGCTTTACGTTAACAATATAATTATAATATTTCACCCCAGGAGTTTGAAATATTATCCATAAAGCTAATCTAATGGCTAAAAAATATAAAATATACCCCTATATAGTATATAGACAACAGGAAGAAAACGCAGCAGACCCGGCCCAGCCCATTTTCCAGTAAACAAGGGAAATAACTGAAAAGACAGGGTACCCTACATCGACCCACAGGTGTTGGGCACGTGGCCAAGTCACTTAAACACTATCAATATATCAATACTCTAGAGCAGTTGTCAGTTACTGGCATAAGTATGTACACTTAGTACTGGTACAACCAACTAATCCAGGAATAGAGTGAGTTGGGTAACTTACCGCCATGATATGACTTAAGTACAGATGAAGACGGAAAACAAATCCAACTTAAGAAACAAGCACAAAATGTCAGCAATCAGAATGTGTACCATGACCGAATCATGCCGAGTACTTTCTTACCATACAGGTTACAAGTGGCAGATGCAGACCAGTCAGAGTCAGCGTTGCATTTGATGATGTTCTCTCCGCTCAGTACATAACCGTGATTGCAGGATATTTTAACAACAGTTCCATACGTTGTTACTGTAGTGTTTACTGTTCCATGGTCTGGTGTTGGGTCACCACAATCTGAAGTGCAAATAAGTGATTAAAGATTAAACGTGATTGGTGGATTCTGAGCTGTTTCAATGGGTCAGAATCCACAAAATACATCTACAATGTTATTGCATATTCCCTATAGCGACATTGTGCATGAATTAACTATTGTTTGCAATACTTAAACCTCAAAAGCAAAATTAAAATAATGATGTTATCAATTTTTTGTGTAGAAGGAAACGGCACCTTTGAAAATATGTACATCAAAGTATATACAGTGCATGGATGAAACAAATAAGGATTTGATGCTGAAAATGCCACATGGTGATGGGTCTTTTGATAAAAATGTATAATCCAAACTGGTATGACGCTTAAGGCGAGACAGTGATGACTATAGTGCTGAAAATGCATCATGATGATTATAAGGGTGTTACTTGTGGCTGTGACTTCAATCACGATGATGTTCTTGTTGTTTATAATGATAATACTTATGATGATGACGATGCTGATGCTGTTATTGTTGTAGATAATGATGAATTCATGGTGATACTGATTATGCGTTCAGGAACATCAACTGAAATCCAAACTTCTATTGGTGTCGAATAATATATGAACTAAAATATATCGATCACTTCAGTTTATTGTGTAACTTTCTTAGAGAATCGCATATAAAAGAGGTAAACTCATTAAAACAGCAAGAACTGTTTGATTTGCATTTTATTTTGCCTTTCATCCAATATATACATTTTCAGTCAGAAAATTTAATTGGAATTTCAATAAGTAAGTGATTATGCAACGATTGCTTTACGTTAACAATATAATTATAATATTTCACCCCAGGAGTTTGAAATTCTATCCATAAAGCTAATCTAATGGCTAAAAAATATAAAATATACCCCTATATAGTATACAGACAAGAGGAAAAGAACGCAGCAAACCCCGGCCCAGCCCATTTTCTAGTAAACAAGGGAAATTAATGGAAAGACAGAGTACCCTACATCGACCCACAGATGTTGGGCACGTGGCCAAGTCACTTTAACACTATCAATATATCAAAACTCTAGAGCGGTTGTCAGTTACTGGCATAAGTATGTACACTTAGTACTGGTACAACCAACTAATCCAGGAATATAGTGAGTTGGTTAACTTACCGCCATGATATGACTTAAGTACAGTTGAAGACGGAAAACAAATCCAACTTAAGAAACAAGCACAAAGTGTCAGCAATCAGAATGTGTACCCTGACCGAATCATGCCGAGTACTTTCTTACCATATGGGTTACACGTGGCTGATGCAGACCAGTCAGAGTCAGCGTTGCAGTTGATGATGTTCTCTCCGCTCAGTACATAACCGTGATTGCAGGATATTTTAACAACAGTTCCATACGTTGTTACTGTAGTGTTTACTGTTCCATGGTCTGGTGTTGGGTCACCACAATCTGACGTGCAAAAAAGTGATTAAAGATTAAACGTGATTGGTTGATTATGAGCTGTTTTAATGGGTCAGAATCCACAAAATACATCTACAATGTTATTGCATATTCCCTACAGCGACATTGTGCATGAATAAATATTGTTTGCAATACTTAAACCTCAAAAGCAAAATTTAAATAATGATGTTATCATTTTTTTGTGTAGAAGGAAACGGCACCTTTGAAAATATGTACATTAAAATATAAACAGTGCATGGATTAAACAAATAAGGATTTGATGCTGAACAATGCCACATGGTGATGGGTCTTTTGATAAAAATGTAGTATGATAAATCCACCAAACACACATATTTTTTCTTTCCTTTTTTATCAACATTTCGGCTTACGCCTTCATCAGGATAATACAAATAATAACAGAAAGCGGATGTTACGTCATTGACTTAACGTACATTAAAATGCGGGAAAATGTACGTCAATAAAATGAACGTTAATTAAATTAAGCTTAACTTTCGGATTCAAGAATACACAATTTCCTATAAAATTATATTGATAAAAATGTAAAATCCAAACTGGTATGACGCTTAAGGCGAGACAGTGATGACTATAGTGCTGAAAATGCATCATAACGATTATAAGGGTGTTACTTGTGGCTGTGACTTCACTCACGATGATGTTCTTGTTGTTTATAATGATTATACTTATGATGATGACGATGCTGATGCTGTTATTGTTGTTGATAATGATGAATTCATGGTGATACTGATTATGCGTTCAGGAACATCAACTGAAATCCAAACTTCTATTGGTTTCGAATAATATATGAACTAAAATATCGATCACTTCAGTTTATTGTGTAACTTTCTTAGAGAATCGCATATAAAAGAGGTAAACTCATTAAAACAGCAAGAACTGTTTGATTTGCATTTTATTTTACCTTTCATCCAATATATACATTTTCAGTCAGAAAATTTAATTGGAATTTCAATAAGTAAGTGATTATGAAACGATTCATTTACGTTAACAATATAATTATAATATTTCACCCCAGGAGTTTGAAATTCTATCCATAAAGCTAATCTAATGGCTAAAAAATGTAAAATATACCCCTATATAGTATATAGACAACAGGAAGAAAACGCAGCAGACCCCGGCCCAGCCCATTTGCCATATATAATGCCGTCATAGATTATTGTACACTACGGAAGCGTATATGGTACACCCCATAATATGGTCATGCCGGATTAGTTTATACCGACTTACTGTGAAATAACATGGTATGTCGTCATAGTTTTGTAGGTTTTTACCTCTTTATTTTACTCGCCAAAACGACATTAAGTTAAAGTCTCGACATACATGTTTCCGGCTTTGCCCGAAAAATTATTTGGTCGACATGATCTAAGTCGACAAATCAACATAATTTTTGGCGTCATGCTCTTGTGAAAATTACTTACCATCATAGTTTTAGTCGACACGATGAGTTAATTTTTTACGCCATGACACCTTTTTTCATATCATGCCATCATAGAATGTTGACATTATCACAGCCTCAGGGTGTACCCTATACGCTTCCATACTTCCCTAGCTTAAGGATTAAATATCGTCAGAGATTTAGGCTGTTATGCCAACATGCGGATTCTTTTGTCTTGAAATCTTATCCTAAGTCGACAAATCAACATAATTTTTGGCGTCATGCTCTTGTGAAAATGACTTTTTAAGCCATGACAACTTTTTCATATCATGCCGTCATAGAATGTTGACATCATCCCAGCATCAGGGTGTACCATATACGCTTCCATAGTCTTGAAATCTGCTACGATTGTAAAATGTTACAATTACTTTGACACGTATTTTGTGGTCTTATACTTTGATTATTTTATGTCGACTTATTCCAATGTGTTATGATTTATTAATTTAATTTAGGATGTCATAATAGTATTCATGTGCTGAATGCACCAAATGAGTCAAACCAAATATAAGAAGGAAACTAAAAAACAATGGGAATAAACCTCTTATTAAGCATTTTCGAAAAATGATGATTGTGACCGACGGAGTTACAGAAAAAGATGCTGTGCACAATTCTTGTCGTCTTAAACAGAATCGGAGTCAACATTAAGTACGACATCAAAAATAATGCAGCTAACTGTACCTACCATGAAGGAATCACCTTCGTGTTTCTTCTTTTCATACAATTTTGACTTGCTATAATTAATGTGTTCGGAAATTTTATTAAATATGGTTTTAAGTGTATCTGCCACCTGAGCTAAAATTGATCTTAAAAGTGAATACTTTAAATTCTTGTCTCAAACCGTAAGGCTAATAGCTTCGGTCGAAATTGGCCCATCCTATGGGTAACTTGACTTATAGACACATTGCTCAAGGTTTTGTTTTTGATAGGTATCATCATATAGTGATCATCAACCAAATTTACTGGGTGGTCAAAATAGTTGGTACTTACTTGGTAGAGAATTTGCATGAAATTTCATTATCATGTGGGCAAAATGGACCTGTTCAGGGATTAATAAAGCTTGCTTTTTTGAACGTAGTAAAAACTTATCATTTCCTACCGACGATTCGGCTAGCGTCACCTAAATGAAAATTCAGGTAAGCGATTCAGTGCCATTATTACAATTTTGTTTACAATACTAAACTAACAGTACTTGCTGGCGCATCACTTACCTATCTTCTGTTCATAAAATGTAATTGAAATAGGCTTACAACTCACAGTGATTTTGCACAAAATTAAAGACGTGCTTTTTTAAGAAAGAAAATACCTTTATACACCTTCATCTTGGCGTAACAACCTGAAAATAGTTCCACCCTTAAAGTATAAGGTATAGAAAGTTTAATAATGTTTAATTATTAGTTCCTGATATCTTTGCAAAAAGATAAAAAAAATAGACAAGGGAAACATGATGGTCCAACAGCGCTCACCTAAGTACAAGGTACACCAATTGTTGACCTTGCCGACCTATTGCTCTGCTGTAGAAGAATAAGAAACAACAGAATGGTTCCCAATTATGAAAGGAGTGAAGCAGGGGTACTGCATATCAGGATTTCTCTTCCTTGATGTAATCGACTGTATAATGTAGAAAACTGTCGAATGTGAGAAAACTATAATCCGATGGAACCTTACAATTATTTTGGAGTAGTTTGACTTTGCTGACGATATCACACTGTAATCATCAACAATAAAATATCTACTTCCTAAGACAACAAAACTGGAATAAACATACAGCTGAAGTTGGACTAAAGCTCAACATTTATATATTCAAAGTCATGAAAACCAACAACAAAAATAAAAATATAATGAAGGTTGGACACAACGAAGAAGAAAAGGTGGAAAGCTTCATATATCTGGGAGCAACTGTTTAAAGGAAGATGGAGGCACAGCACATGTGAAGAAAATAATATCACTGGAGAGCACACAGTTTGAATGGTTATCAAGCATCTGATAGGCCCGCGACATTGGCAGAAAGACCAAACCATGCCTGTTCAATAGCCTTGTGTTTTTAGTTCTACTATACGGAAGTGACAAATGGAAACTAACTATGGGCAAAAATGAGAAACTAAATATATTCCAAAACAAGTTTTAAGACAGTTTTAGAAACGGCAGAAGCATGGATGATCACCGAAAATGTGAGAAGAAGAAGATAAAATTGGAGTGGGCATGGTAAGTGAAAAGACGGAACACAGGACAGTGCTGTAGCCCTTGAGTAGACACCAGAATGATGAAGAAAAGAGGCCGACCGAAAACTAATTGGCGGCACGTGGCGGAACTGGAACGGATCGGTTAAGGCTGCAACACACGAAACTAAGCACGACATACAAGTGGGCAAGCTGGCATGCAGGTTGATTTATAAAATACAATATTCCACTTACTTTCACAGAAAACAGAGTCATTCCAGCCGGTTGCATTGCACTCTATTTCTGATAATGTGGTCTTTTAAGTATGTTTCTAATGGAAAGAGACTAAATACTGGCAAATAGCGGGGAACCGAGTCGGGTTGCTCAATTGGTATAGTGCTGATAGCTTAATGATAAGTGGGGAAATCCTCTAAACGGCCATTTTCCTTCTCTAATTCAAGTAGAGCAGTAGTCAGTTACTGGCATAAGTATGTGCATTGGGTACTGGGTAAACCAGTCAATCCAAGGAAAGTGCGAGTTGGTAAACTCACCGCCGTGGAGTAACTATTACTAGCTAAACTACTGTTTAGGACGGAGAAAAATTCCAACTAAAGCAACAGACACGAAGTGTTAGCTGTCTGAATGTTTTTCATAACTAAATCATGCATAGAACTTCCTTACCATACGGGTTACAAGTGGCTGATGCAGACCATCCAGAGTCAGCGTTGCATTTGATGATGTTCTCTCCGCTCAGTACATAACCGTGATTGCAGGATATTTTAACAACAGTTCCATACGTTGTTACTGTAGTGTTTACTGTTCCATGGTCTGGTGTTGGGTCACCACAATCTGAAGTGCAAATAAGTGATAAAGGATTAAACGTGATTGGTGGATTCTGAGCTGTTTTTAATGGGTCAGAATCCAAAAACTACATCTACAATGTTATTGCATATTTCCTATAGCGACAATGTGCATGAATTAACTATTGTTTGCAATGCTTAAACCTCAATAGCAAAATGCAAATAATGATGTTATCAATTCAATGTGTAGAGGAAAATGGCACCTTTACTGGTATGATGCTTAAGACGAGACAGTGGTGACGACAGTGTTGAAAATGCATCATGATGATTATTAAGGAGTTAATTGTAACTGTGACATAAATCACGAGGATGTTCTTGTTGTTTTTAATGATGATACGCATGATGATGACCGTGCTGATGTTGTTATATGTCAATCTATAGTTAAAGATGTATTCTTGAACATAACAACTGCATTTAAATCGGCAATGTTTTGACAAAATACTGGCTAGACTTAGCTCCCTATAGTAATGTTTCATGTACAATTGTCTCATAGTATCGGTCCTTCTGTTTGGTTGCTGAGATGTGTTACTATGCGCATGTGCTTGTTCGAAAAAGAGTAACTTAATGGAAAAAACGAAACCCTTGATCATGTAGTTCTTAAAGTATTTTTAAATTGTATTCAAAAATAAGCGGCATATAAACATTTGATAAAGCTACTATTTATCCATAAATTAACTAACATAAGTGTGTGTTACGTATAGCATCACCATCGAATAAACATGACCTACTTTCCAACGAACACTGGGAATCGTGAGAATGACCGTCGTAAAAGTCATGGATTACCATCAAATATATAAACCATTTTTAACATTGAAAAAACATTAATTTTCCAGCACTTCTTGAAGGTTTTTCGTTAAAGGCACGATACTATGAGGAGGACCGATACTATGAGAGAAAGGGATATAATATCTTAATGATGATGATGATAGTGATCTTGATACTGGTTATGCGTTCAGAAACATCAACAGAAACCAAAAGTTCTATTGATATTGAGTTACCTATATGCAGTCGCATAGAATAGAGGTAAAATCAGTAAAAAAGTAAGAACTATTTGATTTGAATCTTAATTTACCTTTCATCTAATATACATTATAAATCAGTGAATATAAAACGATAGCGTTACATTAACTATATAATTATAAGCTAAAGAAACTTCAGCGAACTTACTTGTGGGAGGCCGTAGCGAGTTATCTGTCTGATGAAACTATGATTTACCTTCTGTAGCTATTTCTAATAAATCATTGAAAATCAATAAGTCATGCATATACAATTGTTTCTTTTATGTATAAGATTTTTTTTTTGTTTCATAAATTATGTTGTTAATTGTTTGCGGTTATATTCTGTTTAGTGTCTATACTTGTATACGGTGTAAGTTTATTTGTGTAAGTGTATGATAGTTCATTAACAGTACAATAATAACCCCACTGACCTGTGCAGCACTTACCAATCTTTGTTTTCAGCTCCTCAATTAAGCCCACAAAGCCATCGAGTTTGCTTAATTCACCATCTAGTTTAGCGATATTTCCATCTGCATGGTCAATCCTCGCACTCAGTTTGTTTTGTTTAGAGATCACGGACTGGGAAAGGTTGTGTATTTGATCGACCACAGAGACTTTTCCCTTCATGTTATTTTTCAGTTCCTTGTAACCTTTCATCATCACCGCTGCGGTTTCTTCAAACTTCTTTTGAAGCGCGTTGAATCTGTCGTCGCATTTCGTTTCAATGCCTGCGTTCAACTGCAGAAGTTCAGCTTTTAAATTTTTAATTAATTCGTTTCTTTCCTCTTCATTTTCCTTTTTTTTGACAAATTCGTTGGATGTTCTTTTAATTGCGGAGTTTTCTTCTTGAATCTCATGGACTGTACTGAATAATCGGTTCAGTCGGATTTCATGCGCCTTCAACGTTTCTTTGAGATCTGTTATATCCTTTTGACTAACACCTCTCATTCCCTTACCTATCAATGTAAAAAAGAAAAAAAACTTGCCTTGAGATAATTTAATGCTCTAGCAGTAATTTGATAATGAGCTAAAACTATCTTAAAAATATTCATTCTTTCATGTATTAATTACTTTAAGTTATAAGAGCAGCTTTATATGGATCCGTATTAAACATTGTTCAAATGTCATAAGTTCAATGTGGTCAAACCTTGTCGATCCGCGTCCTATTAAACTTATTTTATAGTATTGTATGTATCTTCTCCTATCATGAAAACACTGTGCCTACATAATTATGAGTTGGATCATGGGCTTAACTACTACACCGACTATTATACTTATTCAGATTAGTAATTCTGACGGTAACACTTCCTGTTTCATCACCATGTTGATTTATGTTCTATGGACCACATATATTATGTTTCATATACAAGTTGTTTTTTATTTAATATGGCACATGGAAATACATGACCCTTTAAAGAAGTAATTTATTTTGATCAAACTGTTTATTGACATTGTAAAAGTAGCAAAGCTAGACTCACTCTTCAAGCAACTAGATCAAACATGTCCTTACATCATCAAGTACTTAATGACTTTAATTATTTAATGATTTCCCTCAAAGAAAATAAATTGAGATAATGACACCTCTTTTGCAGAAGTTGAGATAGGGGTCTTAAGAAGTCATGTGTTGTCAATGATTTGTTCAACAAATTATTTTTTTTATTTGTACATGTATGTACAAACTATTAGTAAACCAATGAATACAATTTGCTATAATATGCATTACTTGCTTGCGCAAATGCAAGTGGGAACACATCTTGAGCACGAAATATTAAACATCAAACGAAACGTTTTGATAACGGAAGGGTAAATGCGTTGTGCACAAGCATCTGTTATGAATAGATTTAAGTTAAATCAGTTCTGCGTATATTGTGTGTTATTTTCGTATGCATATCTGACATGTTCTTCGTACACGTTTATTTTTTTGAAGCCACCGGACTGAACCGGAATATAAAGGTTGTCGAAAGATATTTGATAAAACATGACCTTGGCTTCCAAGGGAGATTATGGTCATTAAAATATTTGTTAAATATTTCACAAAACTATTCTGTTATTTCCTTACAGTGTTTGAAAGACTACTCACCATAGTCAAAGAACGTTCCGCCAATAATAGACCCATCGCTAACGTTTCTCTGATCGACCAGCATCTGCTCAACGGTCATCTTAATTTCAGTGATCTGGAACTGTATATCGCTGATATCGCGGTCCACAGAACTCTTGATGAACGTCAGCTTTCTGTTCAACTGTGCCACGTCATGCGCCTGGCCGTTAACATCATGTGACGCCATAAGAACAAAGACGAAGCAGACGACATTAGCGACGTGTCGCGACATGGCGACTTTTTATTTCAACGATTTAAGTACTGATATATATTGCAAATTTATTTACACACTGATATCCGTTTATTTTTTTCCGAAACGATAGGACAAACTTGTTCTATTTCATATTAACGCTGATAACCCGTGCGATTCAAACACTAACTAAAATCGAGCTTACGCTAAAAATACTGAAATGTTTTGCTATTTAATTGTTCCAAAACAAGAAATATTACGCAGTTACAGTCCGCCTCTATGCAATTCAAACTGAAGTGTGGCACTTGATTAGCATGTCTTGTACCATGAGAAGACTTCCACCTCTTGAAATTATATCTACAAAATACTTGAACGTTGAGTATTTTGCATTACCACACACCAACTAGCAATTCGAAAACAAACCAAAATAACTTATTTGTTTACATTGACATCTAAAAATTAAGATTGCAAGATCGGATAGTAGTTGTATGATAGTAATTATTTATAATTATTATTGCACAATTATCAACTTAAACATGATTATTCAAAAACATGAATTAATGTTCAAAATCTGTATTGATCATTATTTCGTTAGGTGCGTTTAGTTTTTTTTTAAGTTAATTAACCGGGAATGTAGCAACACTGATAGCACAGTAAAAAAATGCTGATTTAGTGAATATGATTTATTTTAACAAAACTAATAGAAAAAACAGCATGAAATATATATTTTGACGCCTAAATGTGAGCTAAATAATCGGTAAAGGTTTATGCTATAATATAATCATATTTCCTGTTTGAAATACCTTATTACGCAAATATAATCATTTAACATTTCCGAAGATGATATTCTTAATTGTTTTCAGGAATACTGGTATATCATTAGTTTGTATAATTAAGTCAACAACCCGATGTAGGATAAGATAGTTTGAACAACTCATGGTAGCGGACCTTATGCTTTTGACAAATATTTAAAACGAAACACTTGACTTCAA